>NC_056725.1:698236077-698242918 GCF_019279795.1 Protopterus annectens | reverse complement strand
AAAACCCCTTTTGCCCAACGGGGACAACTTGTGTCGGTTATGTGCCTCTATGTGTATGGGCATGGTCATTGTAACCCTGTATAGTGATGGTATCATTACAGATGGGCATGCTCAGTTCAGGATGGATTCCTACTTCTTCCACAGGCTCACGAATATGTACATCTTAACTGCTAGCATCCTTGTTGATGTCCATTCCTAGGGGTGTAATGACAGCTTTGCAATCATGTAGTCTCTGTGGTCCGACTCACTTAAGTATTGTAATAGTGATCTGTAGATAGGCAGGTGTTCTGATCCCACCACTGGTGTGTGTGTGTCTCTGTCTGCCTGAGGACAGAACAATGCTTTTAGACTACTCACACTCCGTACAATTCCTATACCCAACTTTTGCAAGGCTGATGATGTCACCCACCTAGAAATACACCTCTGGTAGTGCTATGATCTAGTAATCTTGGTAGCGCGTTCTGTAACTGTGTAATGCTGTAGTGTGATAAAGTAGTTAGGTTGGTGTTCCTAGTCCATGCCTTGCCAACTGTGTGTGTGTCAATGTCTCCATCTGCCTGAGGACAAAACAATGCTTTTAGACTACTGCGCTCCATACAATTCCTATACCCAACTTTGGCAAGACTGATGATGTCACCCACCTAGAAATACACCTCTGGAAGTGCTGTGACTCAGTAATCTTGGTAGCGCATTTTGTAACTGCATAATACTGTAGTGTGGTAAAGTAGGTAGGTTGGTGTTCTAATCCCAGACTTGCCAACTGTGTGTGTGCATGTGTGAGTCTCCATCTGCCTGAAGACAGAACAATGCTTTTAGACTACTCACACTCCGTACAATTCCTATACCCAACTTTGGCAAGGCTGATGATGTCACCCACCTAGAAATACACCTCTGGGAGTGCTGTGACTCTGTAATCGTAGTTGCTCATTCTGTAACTGCATAATGCTGTAGTATAATAAAGTAGTTAGGTCAGTGTTCTAATCCCAGAATTTCCAAGTGTGTGTGTGTGAGTTTGTGTGTGTCTAGGTCTGCTTGAGGACAGAACAATGCTTTTAGACTACTCACACTCCGTACAATTCCTATACCCAACTTTGGCAAGGCTGATGATGTCACCCACCTAGAAATACCCCTCTGGGAGTGCTGTGACCCAGTAATCTCGGTAGCTCATTCTGTAACTGCGTATTGCTGTAGTGTGATAAAGTAGTTAAGTCGGTGTTCTAATCCCAGACTTGCCAACTGTGTGTGTTACTGCCGTCCATGCGCCGAGCTTCATGAATCCTGGGGAATGTCTCCTGCCATGCTAGGAGTGGCAACTGCTTGACCAACACAATGAGCCAATGTCCTGCTGTAATTACAAGGTTGTCCAGTGTTTGTCATTCTGGGATGACATGACTGAAAGAAGACAGGCCTTTGTCACAGATCATGTGTGTGTGTGACAAGTACAATGCTTTGTTGAGTGCAATCCTGCAGATGTCACCCACCTAGTAATACACCTCTAGGAGTGCTGTAACCCAATATTCACTGTAGCACGTGCCCTAAATAGCCTTCCTATTGCTGCAGTCAATGATATGGCATGAGTAGCGGTTAGGAATCCAGGACATGGCAGGTGTGTGTGTGTTTGGCTGTCAGAGCCTGTGTGGAGGTGGCTGTGAGTGTCTAACCACTGGACATGTTGAGGAGTGGATTTTGTAGTTTTCCTATATAGTGTCTGTCTTATGACACAATGGCCACCTCATGAGGAGTACAAATGTCAGTCAGCCACGGGATTGTGTTGGCAAGCCATACCCCTACATCTGGCAAAAGACCTAGTGAACAAAGTATGCAACCCTACTAGTACCCGGTATATGTCCTGAACCCATGTGTCATACACAAACACACTTGTCTAGGATATCCCACTATGTTGCTAGCACCATGCACATTGATGACAGATAGTAAGCATGGTGTGATTCCAGTGGGCTGCAGAGGACATGGCACCCTGTACATTGGTACAATAGGCACATAATTGCGGACAATGTGCCTTCACTATGTTCCCCACTGGATTGCCTGCTTAACTATATGTAGAATTTGCCATCAAATGCTTGATCCACAGAGGCCATACAATACCATACACATGTGTCCTGTATGGACCCGATGCCACTGACACCAGAAGGGAATACCTGTATCATGCTATCGAAATGCAGGTGCAGGGATTGACCTGCTGAACCTATAAGCAGGTTTTGACACCAGGCCAGTATTGGCATATCGGGAGGATAACAGTCTGTGTACACAACATGTGCCTGCCAAACCAAGGTACCCCTGTACATGTCACTGTACACTATTGTAGGGACATGCACATCCCAGGCTTAATGACCATGTGAAGGACTATATAAACACAGACTGTGGCATGCATTGCAAAGCTATGGCCATGCACAATGGTAACCAGGATGTCAGGGCAGTTCATGCAGTACCCATCTGTGTGGGACATTGTAGACACTACACCCCTGTACCACACTGCACACCATTGTCAGGTGGTGTGATGCCAAGGATTACCCCTCACCCAGCCTTGTACAGCCATCTTTTTTAGCACAGCCAACCACTACACACCCATGAAGCAATGCATGCATGCATGTCAGTACTGGCACCTTTTGTCTGCATGTGGGTTATGATGCTCCCAACCACAGTCATTCTCTGTATAACCTTCATTGGCATACCAACAGATGTCAAACACGTTCACATGCCCTAGCCCATAGAACCTCCAGATATCCCCTGTGGTGCATGTAGTCCTGTGCATTACTGCAGTGTGGCAAACTAAGTAGTTAGGGTGTATTTGTGGCCCTGGCAAAATTAATCAATCTTGAGTCCATTAGAGAGGATGTGGTTGTGGTGACAATGGCATCTGTTTCCACGTGGACCCAGACATGTGTGCCTCAGCCTACTGTATGTCTACTATATATCTCTGTTGCAGATGTCTCTCACTAGCACACACATATATGTTCTTAAACTGCATGCTTATATAAACTTTTGTGGCACATGTAGTAACTTTGCATGCACATGTAATGGCCTAATGACTAGTCAGTCAGGTTTGGAACCCTGTGTACTGGTAAGGTGGAATTATTAGTGACAGGCTTGATGCTTAGGTTTTAGTCTCCAAGCCCTTCTCTGATGTACTTTGTCTGTCCCTCCCATACACTCTCTGGTGGATGTGGAGGTGTACACCTGCTCAGCAGCAGCATGTGTATTGTAAAGTGATGGACATGATCAGGTGATAGCCTCTGCCACTTCATTACAGGTCCTCCTCTAGCTGATGGTGCATGTGGGGTGGCTGTGATGATGTTGCCATAGCCATTCACACTTGAGTAAACACAGTACATTATCTAGGAACATCGCATGTTGGGGTGTTTGGCCGCTGACCAATTAAGCTGTGCTGTGGTACCTGGATGTGGTGTTTTGAAACGACATCACGGATGATATCTGGATGTTCCTCAAACATCATACACAGTGGGAAATAACCTAAAGACAGGACAGTGATGTGCCAGACATGACTACAGCATGTAAGTGTACCTAAGCTGCATTGAGACTACTGCCTGTTTAAAATGCTGTGTGTGGTAATGGCTATTCTACATGTTTTAAAACAGACATGACGGTGCTCTGTTCATGAGGGACCCCCATCTGTAGGGCCATCTGTTGTCTGGTCAGTGTGTGTGGAACCATTTGTTTCCTGTGTTACACACTGAAGACACATCTGTGCACAGCAGGGGCATAGTGTGAGGATTGCAGCCAGTACATGGTGATAGGGATGTGTTACTGCCATTGCATCCCTGACTAGACATATGTCACATGAAACAGTGGTATGACAGACACTGTCTGGGGTTCCCAGTGACAAGCCAATAATGGGCCACTGTTCATAGCTGCAGTCACACGTCTTCTACACATTATTACAGAAGTGTCATGCAGTATATATGCATGTGTTGTGCTCCCTTTGCAAATGTATACCATCTGTTGTGTTGGGTTGATGGTTATATCTATGCATACTGTTGTAAGTTATCCTGAATGCTGTTTTCTATTACTAAGCCATATCTGAGTTTAAACTGCAACACCATAGGCTGTATGGGTTTGGAGGTCCTGGCAGAACCTCCTGTCCCACTTCAGCTGACCATGGCACCGAGCACCAGGACATTTGGGGCCCAGCCTTGGACCTCAATCTCTGTTGGCTCTGCACCACCTTCTGGTGGTACCACCACTGAGGATGAGGCATGACCCCCTGGGAGCAGGGCCAGAAAGGAACATGTCTGCTGTTGTGCGGTCCTGGACATGAATGCGTTGAGGCGCCCTTAATGAGGGGTTCAAAGGGGGACATTCAGATATAGCGCCAAGCTCAAAGGGTGGAGTGTCACATTTACAAGGTGAGGCTGCCCCTCCTTGATAGCCCCCAGCACTGCCTCCTTTGCAGCTGTTTTGGTGCAGTGGCGGCTGCCTATGGCTGGGGATCTCCGCACCACTGTTTCCATGGGCCTGTGAATGCTGAACAACCATCCCTGACCGAGGTGCATCCCCCACATGTGCCATATACTGACCCTGTATGCTGTCTTGTCTGTGATCCTACCCTACCTATTCTCCACGGGTATACCTACTCTCCTTCCCCCACATCCCACTCTCACTCTATGGAAACATAAGGCCAATCAGTTCCTAGGACAAAATTTGCTGCATACATAGCTGTTCCTTTCACACATGTGCCCATATAACCCTTGTAATACGCATCACAACATACTCCTGTTATCCTCACCCCTGTCCCTCAGGCGCACGATCCTATGTATATGTATGTCTGCAACTATATATATATATATATATATATATATATATATATATATATATATATATATATATATACATATATGTATATATATTTATATAGATCTATATATTATATATATATATATATATATATATATATATATATATATATATGTGTATGATAATGATGACGTGTTATTGTTATTGTTATTGTGTGTGTCTGTACAGGCAATACATACCCCAATGCATCACGCATACTTACATCATGCGTATTGAATGGTGTTTATATATGCTTCACTTGCATACTAGTGCCTTATTCATTATGACACTGACATGTCACTCCAGTTATCTTGTAATTGATATTTAGCAGGTTATATAGTGGACAGATGTCACAATATGTTCATGTACAGATTACCGATGGTAATTGGAATGTGATACAGTTTGATAAGGTACGAGAATGTCTGTTCGTTAGGGGGTTGTGTTAATGATTGCACTATTGCTGTGCTGCTCCATATGCATATATATCCATATACCCATGGCTCCTGGTTCCCCAAACACACAGCCCAACTCCTCCCTAACACTGCTCTCATCCATTCTCCTGTCGGATTTGTGGTGTTTCTAAACCACTACACACTGGCCACTCCCTACTCCTATAGAGCCATCCCATCAGTTTACTCACTCCACGTATCCTCAGAACTCCCACACGTTTAGTCTACAAACATTGGTGACATGAGTGACCAAAGAATACTATTAGCTTAATTACTGGGTTGCCCACATGGAACAGTTTCATGTATTTATGGCAAGATTCAGACTCTATACTTCATTACATCCCACTTACTCCCGTTAACATGACACTACAATTTCATTAATATGTATGACTATGTGGTATCGCTTCGCGTTACGTTACATGGGAGCCTAATTATAATAAATTGTCTGCAAATTGATGCAGCGTATTTCTTTTACAATTAGACCAGTTTAGTACTTGGCAGTGCCGTAGTGGGCAGATCACAGGAATGATTCCATGTGTGGGGAAGCTCTCACATTTGATTATCATCAGCACAGCACTGACTTTGGACACTATTACACACCTCTATAACGTTTTAGCAGTTTCGATCCACGTCCCTCTTATTGCACTTTTAGCCTATTATTCCATCTGCTGTCAATCTTTTGTATGTGCTGCACATTCTGATTATTGTATGTCTACAAATGGAATGCGTAGTGTTACAGAGAATGTACTTCTACATATTGATGTCTGCATGTATTGTATGCATGCTATACCTATTACAAAACTCGCTGACCTCCATGGGAGGCGGTCCGAGTTAGAACCGGGCCATCCAACCCATGGCATGACTGAATCCATAATTTCATACCCATAGTTCACACCCACCCCACCCGTGTTCAGCTTACTGCCTGGCGTAACTTCCATTATCCACTTATTTATGCTTGGCCATGACACACCTCCAAACGTATTGCCCTCTCCAGGCGTTAGGGGCCCCTACACATATGTTGTGCTTTGTCTGCGTATTATTCTCAGGCTCTCCCACCATTTTAGTCTTTGAACGTTATACCTGCGCCTTGCTTGTTTAATGGTGAGGAAGCCTAAGCAGCTCTATATAATTTTTGGAGTAGTCCCAGCATGGGACTACCACTCTGTCCTGATGTGTAAAGTAGACTTAGCTTGAATTCAACTATGTTTACTCCCACTGGTAATGTATCCCTACCGTGGTGTGGTGCTGATGCTTTGCTCACTCCTGGCCAGTGTGATATGGCATGCGTGACAACACTCTAGCGATACTTATAGTTGCTGTTGATTCCCTTCTCATCCCTTGTCTGTGCTTTATTGTTACGATGTTAATTCATCATATATCTATCTATCTATACATATTATTGATTATTCATTCTCTGAAAAAGTTTGACATATCAATAAACGAACGAAAGTGCTTAGAATCTCTTCAGTCTCCGAGTGCAGTTTTTTCATTTGGTTTCTTAGTGGAAGTCTTAGTGGAAGTTTTAGTAGTATACGAGTCTTTTCTCTTCTGTTCCTGTTACTTATACGATTATTTGTATTTAC
>NC_056725.1:698153577-698213577 GCF_019279795.1 Protopterus annectens | reverse complement strand
TTGGACATCTAAACTTATGTTAAGTAGACACACCTGCACTATGTTCATTGTGTTTCGCTGTTGCAGTAACAACCACATGGAAGGATTCTCAAAGTTGAGAAACAGTGCGAATGGAACTAAAAAATGTGATTTAAGCAGAGGCTAGAATGCCCTCCAAGTGTGCAGAAGAAAATCCAGACTTGGTACTGGAGAAAATGGGAAGATTACCTTGTTTGCTTATGGTGTGAACAGCTAAACAAGTGGCAGCTTGTAAAATTTCCCTGGTATGGACTCTTGTAAGAAAGGCACTGGTGGTAGTTGGAGTTAAGGTGGAATGAGATTTGATTAAGTGATGGAATTGGCCTTCCATGATGTTTGTAACAAAAGGCAAAGGTTTGCTTACTGATGGGATTTTCCAGACTGCTACTACCAAGGGCTAAAAAAAGTTGGTTTGACTTTCTACCTGATCTGGTCTTGTCCAGATAGTATTCAAGTTGCCTGTGAACATCAAGTAAATTGAGAATGCATTCTTCTCTACTTTAAAGATGAGGAAAGAAAGCAGGGAAGTGAATGGTTTGATTACAGGTAAATTCAGAAACCACCTTTGGCTTTAAAGAGGGATTAGTCCTAAGAGACACTCTGTCCTGGTGTAAAATGAGGAAAAGTTTAGTGTTCACGAGTGCTTCAACTTCTGAAACCTGTCAACCTGAGGAGATGGCCACTACAAATACATTTTCCAGGGGAGAAATCAGACATCAGCTGTAGCAGCAGGACTGAATGGAAATAGAATAAGTTTTTCCATCACATAACATAGATCCCAAGGAGGCCACAAAACTCTTCTAGGAGGCCTCTGGTGAATAATGCCCTTAAGAAACTGCTTCATAAGGGTTTGAGAGAAAAGAGGAGGCTGGATAGAAAGGCAGAAAGATAATGGCCAAAGAGTGAATTTTAACAGATGAATAAAAGACACCAGACTTGAATAAATGAGAAAGGTAAGCAAGCACATGGTTGATCTCAGTTGATTTTGGGGAGATATTTTGATGTTGGTGTGACGATAGGAGGTACTGCCCGCCAAACCTTAAGTAGGCAGTGGATGTATGACTTGTGCCAACACAGCTAGCTGGAATTCTGTAAATAATTATATGTCATTTGTATATCAAACTGATTTGTACAGATGTGTTAATAGCCACATAGAGGCATCTGTACTCACCAGGAAGAAGTACAGAACTAATTCAAAAAACAAGCCACTCAGGTAAATCACAAAATCAATAGACTGTATAACAGGAGGAAGAAAATCATGGCAAAAATTAGGAGGTGCAGCACCCAGCAGGATAAAAGCACTCTCATCAAACTAAACAAACAATTCAGATGACAAATAAAGCCTACCAAAGCCAAATTTGAGGCAAGATTGCCTCCCAGGGCAAGGACAAAGTACAGTTGTGTATATTTACCTTAAATGTAGATGTTCGAGTGTATTCACTGTTGCAGTCATTACATCTGGGTAATCTGCTTGCAGGTTGGCCTGATTAACAAAGTCTTGGGTCCTGCATCGGTTGCTGTCCCTTCTTCCATGACGTCAGGTCATCAGGGGTATAAAACATACAGCTGACGCCATTACATCAGTTTTTCTTGCCCCAGATGTCAGGTGCCCCCCTAATGGGAAGCAATTAAACATAAAAGCACAACGATATACCTGCAACAAACAAGAAAATACACCAAAAAGGTTTTTAAGCATAGTAAAGGAAAGTAGAGGTATAGCCAAAATAAGTTAGGGGGCTGGAGGGAGGGTAACCAGGACTGCAACCGTGAATACAATCGAACATCTACATTTATGGTAAGTGTACACAACTGTACTATGTTCTTCGTGTTTCACTGTTGCAGTCATTACATTTGGGTAGATTCCCAAAGCTATGGTTGGGAGGAGGAGTTTAGATAGCATTAGGGCCAGCTATAAGGCCCTGCAAGACTGCAGTGGCAAAGCCAGCTCTGGATTTAGAGAAAATTGGCAAATGATAATGCTTGGTGAAAGTATGTACAGAACTCCAGGTAGCAGCTTCTAGGATGTCCCTGGTAGGGACGCCTCTACGAAAGGCTGTGAAAGGCTGCAGAGGGAGATGCAGTCCTGGTAAGTGAGGTCTGATCCCCTGAGGGATAGGTTTTCCATGGTGCTTATAGCAGAAAGTAATGCAATGGCTTATCCATTTAGAAATGGTTTGCTTTAAAATAGCCTTCCGCTCTGCCCCTGCAGCAAATGCTACCAACAGTTGTTCAGATTTCGTTTGAGGTTTAGTTCTGTCCAAGTCGAATCTAATTGTCTGTGCACATCTAAGGAATGCAGTATCCGTTCTCCTTTATTCTGTGGATTGGGAAAGAAGGTTGGCAAATGAATGGACTGATTAAGAGCTACACTGGATATCACCTTGGTCATGTTCTGAGTGACACCCTGTCCGCATGAAAGATGATGAAAGGCTCCACTGCCATAAGGGCCTGTAATTCAGATACCCTTCTAGCTGAAGTGATTGCAAAAAGGAAAGCTGTTTTCCAAGACAAAAATTTTAAGGCTGCAGTAGCAGCTGGCTTGAAAAAAGGTAGAGTGAGTTTCTCCATGACAAAGTTAAGGTCCCAGGCTGGGGTGGGAGCTCTCCTGGGTGGTCTCAAATTTTTGGCCCCTCTGAGGAACTACTTGAGGAGTGGATGAGAGAAGACGGGAGGTTCTGTGTTATAATGACCTGAAATGGCCGAGGCATGGATGTTAATGGAGGAAAAAGATAGGCCCTTGTGAAACACCTCAGTTAAGTATTGTAAAATCTGAGGTAAATTGGGCACTGCTGTGCACAACCCTTGAGACTGGTTCCAGGCACAGAATCTTTTCCATTTTTCAGCATAAGATTTTCTAGTACTAGGCCTCCTTGCCTCTAAGATGATATCCATCACAGATTTGCTGAGGGATGGTAAAGGAGAGATTAAGTAATTAGCCAGGCTGCAAGGTTCAGTGTTGGAAGCTGAGGGTGCAGAATCTGGTTCTCTTACTAAGACAGCAGGGAAGGAGTCTGAGGCAGGTGCCATGGAGATAACCGTGACACACTGCGCAGGAGGGGGTACCAGTGTTGATGCGGCCAGTCTGCAGCAATCAAAATCATCCTTGGTTTGTCCTGTTTGACTTTTAGTAGTACTTTGGAGAGCAGAGGCAGAGGGGGGAAGGCACAGACTGATAGATTTTTCCAGCTGAAGGACAGAGCATCCACTTTCCAGGCTTGCTTGTGGGGAGTCCTTGTGCAAAATTTGTCCAATTGGTAGATCTGGGGAAAGGCAAACAGGTCACTATCTGGGCTCCACCATTTGCTTGTCAACATGTTGAAAATCCTTGGTTCCAGTTTCTACTCGTGTGGGTCCATGAGGTTTCTGCTTAGTCCGTCTGCCAGTGTATTTAATTTTCCTGGCAGGAATTGAGCTTGTGGGTGCACTTGGTAGCTCAAGGCTGTGTTCCACAATGTCATGGCTAGTCTGCAGGGGGGGTAAGAATGTGCACCCCACTGCTTGTTTATGTACCACATAACAGTGGTGTTGTCCGTCTTTACCATTAGTTGTCCAGAAAGAATATGGTCCTTGAAGGCTGTCAGAGCATTCTGTACAGCTAACATTTCTTTTTGATTGATATGCAGGTGCATTTGACTTGGGTTCCATTTGCCCTGAATGCACTTTCCTGCCAGGTGAGCCCACCATGTATAGTCTGATGCATCTGTTGTTAGGGTTTGGGCGGCAGGGGGTGGTGTGAAAAGTAGTCCCTTGTTTTGGTGGCAGGCCTCTGCCCACCAAAGGAACTCTAGGTGTAGGCAAGGTATGATGGGAATCATTGTTTCTAGATTTTGAGAATGTTGACACCATAGGCTTTTTAGATACCACTGTAGTTTCCTCATATGCAGTCTTGCATATGGAATTCGAAGAATGCAGGAGGCCATGAACCCCAAAAGTCTTGCAGTATCTGTCTTGCAGATAGCAGGGCTTTTGTGGCCACTTGTTTGAAGTAGGTTGTCAAATGAATTTGCTTTTCTGGCATGAGGTAAGCCATCTGGAAAGTTGTATTCAAGCTTGCTCCCAGGAATATACTTTGTTGGCAGGGTACCAGTTGTGATTTCTTTTAGTTTATGGTGTACCCCAGACAAGTTAGAACCCTTTTTACAAAGGCCAGATGATTCAAAAGTATGTCCTGGCTTTCTGCCTAAATTAGACAATCTTCCAGGTATGGGTATATTTGAATATATTTCTTTGCCTGCAAAATGCAATAACTGGAGCTAGGCACTTTGTGAATACCCTGGACACAGTAGATAAGCCAAAGGGCAGTGCAGAGAACTGATCGTGTGTGCAGCCTGCTTTGAAGCGTAGGTATTTTCTGCAAGATTCCCTGATTGGGATGTGCAGGTAAGCTTTTAAATCTAGTGCTGCCAACCAGGCATCTTAACCTAGCATAGGAAGTAATTGGTGAAGAGTCAGCATCTTGAATTTTGGAATCTCCAAAAAGGTGTTTAGAGTAGACAGGTCCAGGATAAGACGCCATGAATTGTATTTTCTGGGTACCAGGAAAAGTCTCGAGTAGAAACCTTGTCCCTTTCCCTCTTCTGGTACCAGCTGAGTAGCCCCAATGCTTAATAGAGAAAGTACTTGTTTTTGGGCCTCTACCCACTGATTTGGGGGTAGGTCCGGCCACCCACTTGGTGTTGGCAACGTGTGGAAGTGAAATCTGCATCCCTGGGACACTATTTAAAACCCATTTGTCCTGGGTAATGAGTTCCCAATTCTTTGTATGAAGAGCAATCTTTCCCCCCAAAGGGGCAGTCAGATGATAAGTGCTTGGAAATTTTAAAAGGAAGTGATTAAGACAGTTTGCCATAGGGGGGAGTCTTATTATTCCCAGACTTGGAAGTGGAGGCCCCCCACTGCTTAGTTCTGTGAGTCCCCTGGGACTGAAACCTGGGTTTTTTGCTGTGTCTTGGTTTGGCTTGAGAAGACCTGAAAGGGGCTGGAAAGGACCAATTCTTCGATGGCCAGTGCCTACTAAATCTAGGAGGCTGAACTTGTAAAAAATCTTTAACAGTTTGCATAGATTTAGCTTTATCTTCCATCTTTTTAAGAACTCCCTCAGCCTTGTTGCCAAACAGGCGGTCTTGATTTAAAGGGGCATCCAACAACTAGCTTTAACATGATCAGGCAAAGATTGCTCCTTAAGCCAAACATGCCTTCTGAGCACAGACCCAGTAACAGCAGCCCTACAAGAGGCCTCTAATGAATCAAAACCACATTGCAAAGTATGTTTTTCCAACTTGTTCGGCAGAATGCATTAATTTCTGTAATTCTTTATTTTCCACACAGTCAGGAATCAACATCATTTTCTGTTTAAGCAGTCCAATAACATGTTGCTGATATTTTAACATACGGAACTGGCAGTTTAAAGCCCTAATGGCCAAGGCTGCAGAAGTGTAAACCTTCTTACCCCATCTATTCAGCACCCTGGAGTCTCTATCAGAAGGGGTAGGATTTTTAGTAGTAGAAGCCTTAATGCCCTTGGGCCCCTGTGAAATAGTCTCTGGATCTGCAATAGGATTTTTGAAAAGGAACTTGTGAGACTCAGGGACCCTGTAGTATCTATCAGGTTTTCTGGGAGCAGGAGGCAGGGAATCAGGGGCCAAACTAGATTTCGACAAAGCATCATCAACAACGTCTAGTACAGGAGGAATAGCTAAAGGCCTATGCTGAGGCAGGAGAAGGAAATCCCTAAGCCTCTTTTTTGAATCAGAAAAATCCTGGCTTTCCCATTGGAAATGCTCCCTTAGAGAATGTAAGGTTTCCCCAAAAGAAAAATCTTCAGGAGGGGAAGCAGAGGGAATAGAGTCCTCTGCATCAGAATCCTCATAAGTAGTTAAGGACAAATCCAGGTCATCAGAAGAGTCAGAAAAAACAGAATCCTGATCAGAAGATTTATAATCAGCCTCAGTCCTAGGCCTCTTAGAAAGGAGGGGGATGGCTACCCCTGATTAGAGTTATTAGATCTTCAGCCATTCTTATCATTTGGTTTTTAAGCATAGAGGCCTGAGCATGTGGCTTGGGCGTCGGTTTTTTTAGACATGGATCAAGATTTAGGCCTAAGTAATGAAGGAGGCGCCGATTTAATATGCAAGTCCGTAGGCCTGAATACAACCTCAGAAGCCGGTGCCTGCACAGTGGCTCCGGACCCCATCCAAGTTAGAGACATCTGTGGGTTCCATAGCTGAAGAATTTCACGGCATATCGGACTCCGAATGGGTCTCAGTAGAGGCCTGTGAATCAGAAGTAGCGGGTATCAGAAGCTGCAAAAGCGCCTCACTGAGTACCGGCGAACTGGCGGCTGGCTTAGGAGAAGCGTCGTCGGCAGTTTTGGACCTTGGCGGCCTGCATCTTTTTTTATCTTTGTGTTTTTTCAGAATCCCGGTAGTCGGATGGCTAACCGACGACATTTCTGGATAATTAAACCGAGAACCAAAATATTTAGAGGCAAAAATATACCGACAGTGAACTGATTAAATAAAGCAAGCACAAAACCGGCAGCAAGGTACATTGTGTTCAGGGCCTAGGCAAGGAATACAGTATGAATGAAAATCTTTATGAGGTATTTGCTTTCCACAAGTAATGTAATTATTAACTTTTACTGACATCGGTAAGGAGCAAGAAAAAGTTTCCCCAACGGGGTACTTAGCTTTAGTTGAAGACTTCGGTTCTGAAACTCAAAAATGAAAATGTCAGGAGTCGGCCGACTGGCATTTGTGAGCTGCTTCTGCTTCGGGCACCGCACGGCAAGAAAGACTGATGTAATGGCGTCGGCTGCATGTTTTACACCCCTGACAACCTGATGTCATGGAAGAAGGGACATCAACCAAAGCAGGACTCAAGACTTTGTTAATCAGGCCGACTGAGGGCACCCTGCAAGCAGATTACCCAAATGTAATGACTGCAACAGAGAAACACGAAGAAAATCCACAAATCATTCTTTAGCTACGCCTGCAACCTCAAAGGCAATACACAATTGTGTGCAGAGTTCACTGTAAATGGAGCTACCTATACTGAGCCAGAAGATACAGCAAACCTCCTGGCCGATAAATTCATCTCCAACTTTACCCCTCTCTTCCCCTCAATCTTCCCTCAGGAAATACCATCAAATATAACTCCCCCTACTGTCACTAGGGAACAGGTCCTTAATGCTCTCTCTACAACCAAGAACATTGCATCATCGGGTCTAGACAATATCCCAGGATGCCTTCTAAATAGCATGAAACATGACCTATCAGGGTTTCTGGAATTACTATTTAACTGAAGCTTCCAAACAGGCTTCATGCCTCATGAATGGAGAGAGGCAACAGTCATCCCTCTGCACAAAGGTGGGCCATCTACAGACACTGGAAACTACAGACCCATAAGGCTCACTAGTCCGATATGCAATGCCATGAAAGCAGTTATCATGGAGATGATCAACAGAGACATAGTAAACCTCCAGACACTGGATCTAACTCAGTTTGGTTTCGTCAAGGGCAGATCATGCCTACTCAACCTGGTGGACTTATCTGAGAAGGTCACCAAAGCAATGGATGAAGGCAAAATCGTTCACACTACCTTAACCTGGCCAAGGCATTTGACACAATACCCCATTCGGGCATTGTTGACAAACTCAAGAGGTTGGGTACAAACCCCATATATCAGTTGGTGGATAGCCAACTGTCTCACAGACAGGACCCAGGAAGTTAGAATTGGGGAATCCATCTCTACAAAGAGGCCAGTCACAAGTGGAGTCCCTCAGGGATCAGCCCTTGGACCGCTCCTTTTTGGCAATTACTTCTCAGAAGTCAAGCCCAATGTCAGTGGTCTCTGGTTGACAATCTGCAGATGATTGCAAATTAGGAGCTGTCAATCTCACACGCACATAACAGTTCTCCAGAAGGGGCTAACACAGACAAACAACTGGTGTCAGAGCCATAGACTAAAAATAAATGCCAAAAAATCCACAACAGTATCCTTTGGGAAGTTATCCATCCCTGGTAACCATCATATTGACAACACACCCCTTAGAGTTGACCCAAAAGTTAGGGAGTTAGGGACACACAGATAGTAATTTAGCCTTTGACCATCATGCGTCTACAGTGGTGTGGAAATCATTCTATGTTATGCAATGCATAAACAAAGGTATGGCATCCAAGTCCAAAGGAAGTCATTGTTCCATTGTATTCAGCATTCATCAGACCCATCATTGAGTACAATGCCCCCTTTGGTATGTACCTAACCAGGCATATCCAACAACTGGAACGTCCAAAGAGGTTCCTCACTAAAAGAATACAGGGCATAAGTAAAATGTCCTATGTAGACCGCCTCAAGGCCATATCCTTCTATTCTGTCTCCTACAGGCTTTTGAGGGGAAATCTATGCCTGGCATACAGGGCATTGTCAGACCCCACTCCAAAGGACCTCCTGCATAGCCACAAAACAAACAGCACCAAAATTACCCATTCTAAAGACAAAATCTTGCCTGTGATATAAACATGACCTGTTGGAGAGAGAGGTAAGTATCCCAGAGACTACCCCATCTATGGAACGAGCTTCCCATCCACCCCATCTATGGAACAGGCTTCCCATCCATGTGAAGCAGAGTTCCACCCTAACCCAATTCAAATGCAGCTTGGACCAATTGGATGGGAAACCGGAAAATCATCCCTGGTTTGGCACCTACATCTGTAATGGACACAGGTAACTTGTAAATAGTTCATCTTCCAGACCTATGCTTACATTTATCAAGGGTATCAGAACTTGCCAGAGATTTTGGATGCATGACTAGGCTTAAAAAGGCCCTTATGGTCATTAGCCTAGTAGACACCTATGAACCTATGAATCCATGTATTTGTGACATTTGCTTGTGTTAAAATGTATCAACAGTGCACCCTGCTGGAATGAAAGGATATGTACATGTATTGCTGTAACTGAATTAAATGTACATGTTTTAATAGTGGACACTGGGACAGCAAAGGTTAACCAGCTAGCTTACTTCAAGAAAAATAAGGGAAATGTAAATAAACTGTTAAAACAGTACCCCACAGTGCTGAACAGGACTGGAGACGGTGGGTCTGGAAGAAGCCTTTGCTCATTAGCTCAATAAAAACAGGGGGAAGCCACAAGCACTGCCATAAAAGTACAGTTGTGTACCTACCATAAATGTAGATGTTCAAGTGTATTCACCGTTGCAGTCATTAACCTGGATTGCAACAGTGAATACACTCGAACATCTACATTTATGGTAGGTACACAACTGTACTATGTTCATCGTGTTTCACTGTTGCAGTCATTTCTCTTGGGTTATCCTGCTGGCAGGCTACCCGCAGTCGGCCTGAATTCCAAAGTCTAGGTCCGGCGTTGGTTGCTGTCACCTCTTCCCTGACGTCAGTGCGCCAAGGGTATAAAAGATGCAGCCGACGCCATTTTCTTCAGTTTTTCTTGCCCCAGATGTCAGGTGCCCCCAAATTGGTAGGCTGAAAATAATGCCAATAAGTATGCATTCACAAAAATAAACATTTCCTTCATCTATAAGCAAATACACCACATAGGTTGTATAGGATAGAGAAGTACAGATAAGTCCCAGCAAAGAAAAAGGGGGATGGTGGGTGGGTAACCTGGAATGCAACAGTGAATACACTCGAACATCTACATTTATGGTAGGTACACAACTGTACTATGTCCATCGTGTTTCACTGTTGCAGTCATTACTCTTGGGTTGAATCCCACAGCTGAGGATGGGTGGCTGGGCTAAATAGGGTTAGGAGAGGCTATGAGGCCTTGCAGAACTGCAGTGGCAAAGCCTGCTCTGGATTTAGAATAAAGAGGTAAGTGGTAGTGCTTTGTAAAAGTGTGCACTGAAGTTGCAGCCTCTAAGATGTCTTTGGTTGGTACTCCTCTGAGGAAGGCTGCTGAAGTGGCTGCTGTTCTGGTAGAATGAGGCCTAATGCCCTTAGGCACTGATTTGCCATGTTGAGAATAGCAGAAATGGATGCAATAGCCTATCCATTTTGAAATAGTCTGTTTTGAGATAGCCTTTCCTTGTGATCCTGCAGCATATGACACTAAAAGTTGCTCAGTCTTTCTGAAAGCTTTAGTTCTGTCCAAGTAGAAGCATAGCTGCCTGTGTATGTCCAAAGAATGCAGGATTTTCTCACCCTTGTTCTGTGGGTTTGGATAGAAGGTAGGCAAGTGAATGGTTTGGTTGAGGGACACACTGGACACCACCTTAGGCATAAAGGTTGGGTTTCTCCTCAGAGAAACCCTGCCTGGATGAAAAATGATAAAAGGTTCCACAGCCATGAGTGCTTGTAACTCCGAGACTCGTCTTGCAGAGGTTATTGCTATTGCTAGAAGCAGAGCTGTTTTCCAGGATAAGAATTTTATATCCGCTGTTGATGCTGGCTCAAAAGGGGGCAGTGTGAGTTTTTCCAAGACATAATTGAGGTCCCATGCTGGAATTGGTGCTCTCCTTGGAGGCCTGATGTTTTTGGCCCCTCTGACGTACTGCCTTATTAAAGGATGAGAAAAGATAGGTGGTTCCGTATTGTAATGGGCTGAAATGGCAGAGACATGAATCTTAACTGATGAAAAAGAAAGGTCTTTGTCCAGCATCTCAGTTAGGTATTGTAAAATCTGAGGGATATTTGGCACATACGTGTCAATGCCTTGTTCCTGGTTCCAAGCACAGAATCTCTTCCATTTGTCTGCATAACATGTTCTGGTACTGGGCCTCCTGGCCTCCAAGATAACATCCATAACAGCTTTTGAAAGAGGAGTGTTCTGAATGGCTACATTATCCACCATGCTGCCAGATTTAAGGCCCTGAGTTGACTGTGCAGGATCTGATTGTTTTGTTGGGTCAGCAAGTGAGAAGTTTGAGGAAATATCTATGCTGGACCTTGAGACAAGCTCTTTAGGATTGGGTACCAGTGCTGGTGTGGCCAGTCTGGTGCAATCAGTATCATTTTTGGCTTCTCTTGTCTGACCTTTAGGAGTACCCTGGGAAGGAGAGGCAGTGGAGGAAAGGCATATACTGTGGATTTTCCCAGCTAAAGGATAGGATGTCCACTCTCCATGCTTGTTTGTGATAAATCCTTGTGCAAAATCTCTGTAATTGGCAGTTGTGAGGGGAGGCAAACAGATCTATGTCTGGGCATCCCCATTTCCTTGTTATCATGCTGAAGACTTGTGGATCCAGTTTCCACTCGTGGGGATCCATGAGGTTTCTGCTTAGTTCATCTGCCAGAGTATTTGTTTTTCCTGGCAGGAATTGTGTTTGCAGGTGAACTTGATAAGTCAATGCTGTGTCCCATAAGGTCATTGCTTGTCTGCAGAGGGGGTAGGAATGTGTACCTCCCTGCTTGTTTATGTACCACATGACCGTAGTACTGTCTGTCTTTATCAGTAGCTGTCCTGGATGAAGTAGATCCTTGAAAGCTGTCAGGGCATTCTGAACAGCTAGCATCTCTTTTTGATTGATGTGAAGCTGCATCTGTCTTGCAGGCCACATGCCCTGAATACATTTTCCTGTCATATGGACCCCCCAGGCATAATCTGATGCATCCGTTGTCAGTGTCTGTCTGGCTGCTGGTAAACTGAATGGCAGATCCTTGTTGTGGTGACAGGCCTCTGCCCACCATCAAAACTCCTGTTGCAGGCAGGGAATGAGGGTAATTACTGTCTCCAAGCTGTGGCAATGCTGAGTCCAAACACTTTTTAGATACCACTGTAGTTTCTTCATATGCAGTCTGGCATACGGAATTAGTAGAATGCAGGATGCCATGAAACCCAAAGCCTGCAGGATATTCCTTGCAGATAACTGGGTGTTTGTTGCCATATTTCTGAAGTAAGAAGTCAGTTGTTTTTGTTTGTCTGGCGTGAGATAAGCCATCTGGGTAGTTGTATTTAAGCTTGCACCCAGGAATATTATCTCCTGAGAGGGCACTAGTTTTGATTTCTTTTCGTTTATTGTGTACCCTAGGCAAATTAGTAATCTTTTTACAAACTCCAGATGCTTTAGAAGAATGTCTTTGTTCTCTGCTTGAATAAGGCAGTCGTCCAAGTAGGGATATATCTGAATTCCTCTTTGTCTGCAAAATGCAATTACTGGTGCCAGGCATTTTGTGAAGACCCTGGGCACAGTAGATAAGCCAAAGGGCAGTGCAGAGAACTGGTAGTGCATTGAGCCAGCTATGAATCTGAGGTATCTTCTGCAAGATTGTCTGATTGGGACATGCAGGTATGCCTCTTTTAGTTCCAAAGTTACGAGCCAAGCCTTCTTGCCCAGCATGGGCAGTAGCTGCTGTAGAGTCAACATCTTGAATTTTGGAACCTCCAGAAACGTGTTTAGTATAGACAGGTCCAGTATTGGTCTCCAGGTTTTGTCCTTTCTGTGCATTAAGAAAAGTCTGGAGTAGAACCCTTGCCCCAGCTCTTGTTGTGGTACTTGTTGAATGGCCCTCATGTCCATGAAGGCTGTAATTTGCTTTTGTTCCTCTGCCCATTGATTGTGTGGCAGGTCTGGCATACCTTTTGACCTTGGTAGGGTGTGAAAATGGAACCTGTAGCCTTGGGACACTATGTTCAAGACCCATTTGTCTTGGGTAACCATTTGCCAATTTGATGAAAAAAGTGCTAGTTTTCCCCCTAAGGGGGCTGTCAAAAGAAAAGTGCTTGGTTCTAGCAGAGGGAAGTCATTGGGACTGTTTCCTGTAAGGTTGTGATTTGTCTTCTCCGCTTTTGGAGGTAGGAGCACCCCAATGTTTAGGCCTGTATGAGCCTTGGGGCTGAGACCTGCCTCTGGGACGCCTGTATCTGCCTCTTTGTGGTCTGTCTGACACTGGAAAAGACCAATTTTTAGAAGGCCAGCTCCTGCTAAATCTGGATGGTTGCACTTGTAAGAAATCCTTAACTGTCTGCATGGATTTGGCTTTATCCTCCATTTTCTTCAACACCTCTTCTGCTTTAGCACCAAACAAAGTATCATGCTGTAATGGGCCATCTAATAATTTTGCTTTAACATGATCAGGCAGGTTCTGTTCCTTTAATCAAGCATGCCTTCTAATAACAGAACCTGTAACAACGGAACTGCAAGAGGCCTCCAGTGAATCATAACCACATTGCAAAGTATGCTTTCCCACTTGTTCAGCTGCATGCAATAAATCCTGCATTTCCTTGTTTTCTGAACATTCAGTATTTGCCAACATTTTCTGTTTAAGCAGTGACATTAAGTACTGCTGATATTTAAGCATATGAAACTGGCAATTTAAAGCCTTTACAGCCAAGGTAGCAGAAGTGTAAACTTTTTTCCCCCATCTGTCCAGTGCCCTAGAATCCCTATCAGAGGGGACAGGTTTTTTTGCAGTGGAAGCTTTGACCTCTTTGGGAACCTGAGATATAGTTTCTGGGTCAGCAGTGGGGTTTTTATATAGGAATTTATGAGAATCCGGGACCCTGTAGTAGCTGTCTGGCTTAGCAGGTGCAGGGGGTAAAGAGTCAGGGGACAGGCCGGACTCTGAAAATACATCATCTACAATGTCTAGAACAGGTGGTATAGCAAGGGGTCTGTGCTGAGGAAGCAGCAGAAAGTCTCTGAGCCTTTTCTTAGATTCAGAATAATCTTGGCTCTCCCAGTGGAAATGCTCCCTCATGGTATGCAGGGTTTCCCCAAAAGAATAACCCTCAGGAGGAGAGGCTGAAGGAATGGATTCTTCAGCATCAGAGTCCTCATAGGGAGGCATGGAATAATCCTGTTCAGAAGAGGAATCAGAGGAAATAGAAACCTGATCAGAAGAATCATATTCTGTCTCTTGCCTAGGCCTCTTATCAGGAGGGGGATGGGAACCCCTGATCAAAGTAATTAGGTCTTCAGCCATTTTAAGCATCTATTTTTTAGGCATGGAAGTCTGAGTAGGAGAATGCTGTACTTGTTTCTTTGTCTTTACAGATGCTTTAGCCTTTGTCTTTGAAGCTGAAGATGGTTTAATATACAATTGTGTAGGTCTGAAGACACCTTCAGAAGCCGATGCCTGCTCAGCGGCTCAGGACCCATCTGAGGGAATGATTTCCAAGTGTCCAATAACTTGAGTATCCAGAGGTCCAGTCAGCTCCACGTGAGAGTCGGAAGCGGCCTGTGGCTCTGAGGTAGTGGGCGCCAGGGGCTGCGAAAGCACCTCACTGAGAACCGGTGAATCGGCGACTGGCCTAACGGAGGCCTCATCGTCGGTTTTGGACTTTGGATGCCTATCCTTTTCCTTGTGTTTTTTTGTAAACTCCGGTCGTCGGCTGTTCCGACGGCATTATATAATTAAATCTTTGGCCAAAGTAATGAAATGCAAAATCAAACCGATGCTTAATAGTGCATTGGTTAAATCTAGCACAAAACCGACAGCTAGCAATGTTGTGATCAGGGCCTAGGCAAGGAATACAGTAAGAGTGAAAATCCTTATGAGGTATTTGCTTCCCACAAAAAATACAATTGTTAACTTTTTCTGACATCGGTCTGGAGCAAGAAAAAAGTTTCCCCAATGGGGTACTTCACTTTAATGAAGACTTCGGTTCTGAAATTCGGATTTGAAAATCTCAGGAGTCGGCTGACCGGCACTTGCAAACTGCTTTTGCTTCGGGCACCACGCAGCAAAAAAGACTGTAGAAAATGGCGTCGGCTGCATCTTTTATACCACTAGCGCACTGACGTCCGGGAAGAGGCGACAGCAACCGACGCCGGAACTACACTTTGGAATTCAGGCCGACTGTGGGTAGCCTGCCAGCAGGATAACCCAAGAGCAATGACTGCAACAGTGAAACACGATAAACATAGTACAGTTGTGTACCTACCATAAATGTAGATGTTCGAGTGTATTCACTGTTGCAGTCCAGGTTAATGACTGCAACAGTGAAACATGATGAACATCATTTAGATGTGTATTGTAGCCGTCTATGCTAAATTCCTGTCTCAGTTTCAAAGGGGAACAGTGTAAGAACCTAGAGTTAGGTGACCAGATGAGGTCATTCTGTAAGCCACTTGGATATTATACTTTACAGGGAGTAATCTCTGAGGATGGAGTGTTCTGTTTTGGGGAACCTGACTAGAAAGACTGCTCACATATTCCACTGTGCCTTGCTCTGTCAAGTAAGTTATTAGGGAATAGTAATTCTCCCAGATTCAGTCAGGAATACAGTAAAGCTTATCTGAGTCTGTCCATCAATGTTCTTTTCAATACATCCTGTGATTTGAACTCTGTGGTTTACTGTGAATATATATTCAGTATTTTCATGCTCTTTTATTATTTACTATTAAATATATTTAAAACCTTTACTGTTTCTGGCCCTTGTAGAAAGTATTTAACCTTTTAGAGTGTTTATATTTATTTGGTGACACTGCGTGGGCCACTCCAGAAGGCCTAGCTGTCTTGGTTAACTACAAACATTTGTATTAGTACTGATATTACACAGTATAATTGGACACCTCTTTGTTAAGGGCCTTAGACTGGCCGATTATGGAGTGTCTCGTGGCAGTGATAACTAATTTATACTCTGGGCAGAAGGGGGCACAGCAGATAAATCTGTGCCAGCTTTTCCCCGGTGTGTGTGTGTGTGTGTGTGTGTGTGTGTGTGTGTGTGTGTGTGCGCGTGCGTGTGTGTGTGAAAAATCAAATCTCTCAGTATGTGTGTGTCAACTACTTGGGGCACGGACACAGACAAGTGGGTTTACAGACAGGGTGCTGGAGAACTGGGCTTGGACACTAGGCTGGGGAATCCTATTGCTGTATGAGTGGGGATTCTTATTGGGGACCTGGAGGGAAATAAGATATACAGAAATCCAGACCCCAGGATATCTGTGTTCCATGTGTGCTCTTAAGGGAAAATGTGCTTGATGCAGAGAGGTCTGCATCTGGAAATACTGTGGGTATCCATTTGTACTCCAAGTGCATGTCTCTCTCCAGTGTCAATGATGAGGATTCAAGCTCTTTGATTACTGGCCCAGAGAGGGGTAGTCACAGCTGGCATCAAATAGAAAATCTCTTTTATTCTGAACTGTATGACTTTCTAGTAGTACATTTTCTGGCTTCTTTTAAGATGTCTAGCACATCACTGTTCAAAAAGAGGCCTCGAGAAGTAGTTAGTGGATTAACAATGCTGTCAATCTCAAAGCGCCGAAACTGCAGTGTATGATGGAAAGTACAGTTGTGTACACTTACCATAAATGTAGATGTTCAAGTGTATTTACTGTTGCAGTCATCACTTGTGGGTTATGCCCGCTGGGTAGCCCTTGGCCTGCCCGAATACCAGAGTAAAGAATGTCCCTCCTGCATCGGCTGCACGTCACCTGAGACTGACATCAGGTCATTAGGGCTATAAAGAGAGGCATCCAATGCCATTACATCAGTTTTTCTTGCCCCCAACCTATAGGAGCCCTGTCAAGAAGGCCTGAAGAAGGCCAACCTGGGGAAGGCCATAAGCTATGATGGAAATAAAGAGGGGGAAGGAGGGAGGGGAAACAGGACGGCAACAGTGAATACACTCGAACATCTATATTTATAGTAACTGTACTATGCTGCCTGTGTATCACTGCTGCAGTCATCACTTGTGGGAAGATTCCTAAAGCTGAAAAGTAGGGTGGAAGGAAGGAAGGGAAGGAGGTGTAGATTAGACTTACAATGCTTTAAGTGGAAGCCACAATGCCCTGCAGGAATGCTGAAACAATGCCTGCCCTGGATTTTGAGAAAATAGCTAACTGGTAGTGTTTTGTGAAGGTGTGAACTGATGTCCAAATGGCAGCTTCTACACTATCCTTGGTATGAAAGCCCCAAAGGAAGGCAGTGGAAGTTGATGCTGCCCTAGTAGAATGGGTTCTGACTGATTTGGGAGGTATCTTCCCAAGAAAAGAAAGCAGAAATGGATGCAGTGTGATATCCATTTAGACATGGTCTGTTTAGATATAGGTTTCCTCTCTGCCCCGGGGCGAAGCTGACCAGCAGCTGGTCTGTCTTTCTGAAAGGCTTGGTCCTATCCAGACAGTATCTAGGCTGTTTGTGCACATCCAATGTATGGAGAATCCTTTCCCCCCTATTTTGTGGGTTTGGAAAGAAGGTAGGGAGATGGATAGCCTGATTAAAAGCCTGAGGCATAAAGGAGGGGTTGGTTCTAAGAAACACCCTGTCTGCATGGAAAATAATGAAAGGTTCAATGCGCATGAGAACCTGAAGCTCGGAAACCCTGCTGGCTGAGGTTATGGCCAACAGGAAGTCAGTCTTCCAAGAGAGGTGCTTCAATTCTGCTGAGGCAGCTGGTTCAAAAGGAGGTAAAGTCAGTTTTTCCAGGGCAAAATTCAGGTCCTATGCTGGAGTGGGTGGTCTGATGTGTGACACCCCTCTATGGAATTGCTTTAACAGGGGATGGGAGAACAAAGGTAGCTCTATTAGGGAATGAGCAGAGATAGCTGAGGCATGAATTTTGATAGAGGAGTATGATAATCCCTTCTGCACAAGTTCTGCTAGGTAGTCCAGAACCAAAGTGAGAGTGGCATGGGTACTGCTTTGACCCTTATTGTGGCACCAGGCAGTAAATCTTTTCCATTATGCAGAATAGGATTTCAGGGTGTTGGGCCTCCTGAATGATATCCAGAACCTGCTTGCTCAAAGGTGGCCTGATATCCATCTCTGGGGTATAAGCCATGCAGATAGGCTGAGTGTTTGAAGATTTGGATGCAGTACTGACTCTTTTTCTAGGGTTAGCAGTTTTCCTGTGAGAGGCAGGCTCACGGGTAGTTCCTTGGTCAGGCTGAGGTGTAAGGGGTACCAGTGCTGCCTGGGCCAGTTTAGGGCAATGAGGACAGCCCTTGGACCTTCCTCCCTGATCTTTAGAAGAACCCTGGGAATCAGTGGCAAGGGAGGGAAGGCGTAAACAAACAGGTTGCCCCCAGTGAAGGGAGAGAGCGTCCACTTTCCAAGTTTGTGGGTGGAACTCCCTAGAGTATAATCTGGTCAGCTGTTTGTTTTCTATTGTTGCAAAGAGGTCTACCTCCGGCATCCTCCAAAGGTGTATGATACTGAGGAAGGCCTCCTTGTGTAGCTGCCACTCGTGTGGGTTCAGGACACTTCTGCTGAGGTGGTCTGCCAGGTTGTTGTGTTCCCCTGGAATGTACTGGGCTATCAGATGTAGTCCCATCATTGAGGCGGTCTGCTAGATAAGCACAGCTAGTTGACAAAGGTGGTAGGAGTGTGTTCCCTCCTGTTTGTTGATGTACCAAGAGCACTCCTGGCATGAGGTGTTCCTTGAAATCTATAACAGCCCTGTGTACCACCAGCATTTCCTTCAGGTTGATATGGAGGGTTAGATCTCCCTGATCCCTGGTGCTCTAAGTGCACATCTCCTATGTAAGCACCCCAGGCTGTGTTTGAGGCATCAGTGGTGATGGTCTAACCCTGGGGGGAGGGTGATAAAGGGTAGACCCCTGTTCAGGGTACAGGCTTCCGCCCACCATAAGAGTTCCTTCCTTAAGCAAGGGGATCGGAGGCAGCTGGTACTCCAGTGACAGAGTGCTGGCACCATAGGTTTCTGTGGTAACACTGTAGTTTTCTCATGTGGAGCCTGGCCAAATGCACCAACAGGATGCAGGATGCCACGTACCAGAGTGCTTGCAGGGATTTCCTTGTTGTGAGGTGTGTTCTGCGAGCTAGTTGAGAAAAGTATCAGGGGAGAAAGCTCTGCTTCTCTGTAGAGAGGAAAGCTCTTTGGGTAGATGTGTCTAGGAGAGCTCCTTAAAAGGTAACCTGTCTTGTGGGTTGGAATTGGGATTTTTCCCTGCTGATAGTAAATCCCAGAGAGGTTAGCAGGATTTGGACAAAGGTGAGATCCTGTAAGAGTTTCTCATTGTTGTCCGCCTGGATGAGACAGTCATCCAGATAGGGGTAAATCTGTATGTTTTGCTGTCTGCAAAAGGCAATGACAGGCGCCAGGCAACTGGTGAAGACTCTGGGAGCAGTAGATAAGTCAAAGGGCAGAGCAGAGAACTGAAAGTGCTCTGAGCCTGCTCTGAATCACAGGAATCTCTTTCTGGGTTCCTTTATGGGGATATGGAGGTAGGCATCTTTCAGATCTAGGGTCACTAGCCAAGCATTTGGTGCCAACTTTGGCAAGAGCTTTTGAAGGGTTAGCATTTTGAATTTTGGCACTAGGAGGGACAGATTTAATGTGGATAGATCTAGAATAGACCCCAGGTGCTCTGTTTTCTGGGTACTAGGAACAAACCTTTTTTGCTTGGTCCTCTGGCATTGGCTCCACTGCTCCTTCAGCACAGAGTTTTTGAATCTGGTGGATGGCCTCTATCCTCTGATTTATTGGTATGTCTGGAAACCCTGAAAATCTGAAAAAAGAGGGAATCTGTACCCTTGGGAAATTATGTTTAGGACCCACTTATCTGTTGTTATGGCTTGCCATTTGCTTAAGAATAGGGCAAGCTTTCCTTCTAGTCTGTGGGTGGGGGGGTGGGGGCAGAGAGGAGAGGGGGAGTCACTGTGAGTCCTTAGGGTAAGGTGTGGACTTAGAACTCCCTTGTCAAGGCGCAGTAGAGGTCCACTGTCTAGGCCTCTGCTGGCTTTGCTGCTGTTGCCTAGAGGGCCTATCTCTGCATCCTTTCATCTGTACAGCTTTTGCTTTGACAGGAAAGGACCAGTGTTTGGTAGGAAAGTTCCTGCTGAATCTGGGTGGTTGCACCTGCAGGAAAGCCCCTGACCATCTGCATAGACTTGGCCTTGTCTTCCATTTTTTTTAAATACTTCCTCTGCCTTAGGGCCGAACAATTGTTCCCTATCCAAGGGGGTGTCCAGAAGTTTTGATTTAACCTGGTGAGGCAAAGGTTGCTCTCTCAACCATTCATGCCTTCTAATCACTGATCCAGAAACTGCAGCCCTGCTAGAGGCTTCCAAAGCATCAAATCTGCAATGCAGGGAATGCTTGGCCACTTGAGAGCTGGAGTGAATCAGATCTCCTAGCTCTCTGGCAGTAGTACTGTCTGGTAAGCTGGAAATTTTCTGCTACAGTAACTCCAGTCTGTTCTGTTGATATTTAAGCATATGAAATTGGCAACTGAGAGCTCTAATGGCTAGGGGGAGCCAAAGTGTAGACCATTTTACTCCATCGGACCACAGCTCTGCTTTCCTTGTCAGAAGGTATTGGATTTTTGGAGGAACTGGCTCTAGCCCCCTTGGGTCCCTGAGTAATGACCTCTGGGTCAGCTGTAGGTTTCTTGAACAAATACTTATGAGTATCTGGCACCCTGTAATATCTATCAGGCTTTCTGGGAGCATGGGGCAGTGCATCAGGGGTGAGACCAGACTCCAGCAAAATATCCTCCACCACATCCAGAATAGGAGGAATGGCTAAGGGTTTGTGTTGTGGCAAGTCTAGGAACTGTCTCAATCTCTTCTTTGATTGGGGGTAGTCCTGAGCCTCCCAATGGAAATGCTGAGAGAGTT
The DNA here is from genome assembly GCF_019279795.1 of Protopterus annectens. Lineage (NCBI taxonomy): Eukaryota > Metazoa > Chordata > Ceratodontiformes > Protopteridae > Protopterus > Protopterus annectens. The sequence continues at coordinate 698,193,055 of NC_056725.1, read as the reverse complement.
TAAGATCTCCTCAAATGAGAGGTTCTCAGGAGGGGATGCAGAAGGAATGGATTCTTCAGCATCTGAATCCTCAAAGGCTGCCGGGGGCTGTTGTACAGTGTCTGAATCCAGAAATTCAGAGTCCTCAGACTCTGGCTCTGAGAGCAACGTCTGGAGAAAGGTCCCTTTTTCGTTTGGCTGGGGAAGCTTGAGCAAACTGTTTACCTCTGATGAGAGAGATTAAATACTCAGCCATCCTAAGTAACTGCTGCGGCTCAGCAGGTTGAGTGGTAGGCAGTTGTTGACTGAGCACAGAGGAAGGGGTTTTCCCAAGAGTGGCCTTGCTCTTAAGCCTCAAGTGATTCAGTGGGCTTAGATAAGGGTTTGGCTGGTGGTGTGGCCGTCGGTCTTTGTCTGGCATCGGTCAACCGAAAGGCCACCTCTGACCTTGGAAGCCGGTGCCTGCAAAGTGGCTCTGGACCAAACCGCGGGACTGGCAACTGTCAATTCAGAAGGAGAAGCCTGATCCAGCAGCATATTGGACTCCAAAAGGGTCTTGGTAGAGGCCTGCGATGGCTCTACAGCTGTAGTCAGGGGCTGCGTATGCGCCTCACTGAGTTCTGCTGTGCTAGTGGATGGTAGGCTGGCTGACTTCAGGTTTGAATCGTCTGTAGGCCTAACCTTCTGCAGTCTCTTTTGTTTTCTTTTCTCTTAGGAATTTCCATGGTAGACTGACCGAAGGAAGCCGATTTGAGTTGGTAACTACTCTCGCTGAAATGCCTAGCTACAAAATCAGCTCTTCTACGGATAGTCCTAGCATTAAATAAGGCACAGAGCCGACACCCGGGGACGTCGTAGTCTGAGCCTAAATGAGTTACACACAGATTATGAAAGTCTCGGTGTGGTATTTGTTTTCCACAGTGGAGACAGTTATTTACTTTCTCAAACATCTGTTAAGTGCAAGAAAAGAATCCCCAACAGGGCACTTAGCTTTAGTAGTTTTCTCCCTCACTCTGGCAACGGTCGACCAAAGCACTCGCAAACTGCTTCTGCTTCGGGTTCTACGGCAAGAAAGACTGATGTAATGGTGCCAGCTGCCTCTCTTTATAGCCCTGATGACTTGACATCAGTCTCAGGTGACTTGCAGCCAAAGCAGGAGGGAAATCCTTTACTCTGGTATTAGGGACGGCCGAGGGCTACCCAACAGGGATAACCTACAAGTGATGACTGCAACAGTGAAACACGAAGAACATCCCTTGTTTTGAGTCAGAAGGTCCATATGTTGAAAAAACAACCACAATATTTCCCTGCTCTGGCTCTGTAGAAGAGGGAAGAAATGTTGCCTCAGTCAAAAGGGGGCAATCAGTATCCCCCTTGGTACTTCTTCCCCTATTTTTAATAATATCCTGAGGATGAGAGGTAAGAGAGGGAATGAATAAACAAACAATAATTCTGAATGGAAAGGAGAAGGCATCCATCTTCCAGGTCTTTGGGTGTTTGGGCATTGTGCAAAATGTTTGCTGTCGATTGTTTTGATTTGAAGCAAAATGGTCAACTTCTAGCACACCCCAAGTCAGTCTGATGAGTTTAAATATGTTCTGGTTCAGGGTTCAAATCAGAGATGCTGATTTGAAAAATACCTAACGGTGTTATGAGCACTGTGGCAATTCTGGCTGTCTTGGAGGGAGCCACTGGCAAGTAAAACCTACTAAAACAGAGTTAAACTCCTAGTACAAAACTTTAAAGGACATGCTAACCCAAGTCCCTAAAACACAATCCACATATGATGAGTTGGCTAAAAATCCCAATATTTTGTAACTTGCTCAGTTAGGTGAATAATAAAATGAAGTTTCAACTAGGTGTTTTGCTGAAGAAAGTTTCTTCTGCTGATTTTCCTCGTGATCCTAATGAAAACAAAATATCAAAGGCTAGAAGACAAATCTCAGGACAAAGATTTTTTTCTTCTTAGTCTTTATTACACATCAAATCAGACTGCTCTGATGAAAAATAAAGACTAAGAAAAAGATATAGACTTCCAAGATGGCTGTACATTGACACCTTAAAGCTTCTTCGGTTTGTTCTCCTCGCGGATCCTAATGAAAGCAAAAAAAAAAATAGTAAACGCTAGAAGACAAGTCTCAGGAGACAGATTTTTTTCTTCTTAGCCTTTATTGCTCATCAAAACAGACTGCTTTGAGGAGCACAACTAAGACGAGAAAGATCAAAACTTCCTCCAAGATGGCTGCACACTGAGTAACAGCTCAACTTTAGCTCTCCCAGTGTAAAAATAGAAACTCAGAAGAGACGCACAGTAACTGGCTACTAAATGTACCCCAAAAATGAAATTCAGTGAACCTGAAAGAAAATTAATCACAAAGTGAGGAAAAAACACTGGTAACAATTCTGAAGATGTTCAGCAAAAAGTAGTACAAGCTCCAGTTCTGGTGTAAGACATGACTTCCACTAGCCTAGAAGAAAAAATAAATCAAATGTACTCAAGAGCTGATTAAAATAAATGAAACCGTGAAGGAGTACATCAACTCAAATAACAAAAGGCTGGAAAAAATAAAGAAGCTTTAAACAGACATTGAGATGAAATGATAAAACTGCAAAAATCGTAGGTCGATACTGCTACAAAAGAGATACACCATACTTCCGCGGTGGTGCAGCGGTAGCATTGTTGCCTCACAGCAAGAGGTTCTCCTGTTCGATTCTTGGCTGGAGTGCGGGGAGTGCCTTCTGTGTGGAGTCTGCATGTCCTCCCTGTGGTTGGGTGGGCATTCGAAAGACTTGCGTAAATGGGCATGTCTTCGTTAAAGGTTGAACATGGAGCTGGCACCTCGGCGTTCGTGAAAATCTACTGCCAATCATTAGCGGATCGGAGTTCCGCTGTGGCGACCCCTAACCGGGAAAAGCCGAAAGACAACAACAACAACACAGCACATAGGGAAAACCTGAGATATTCTGCTGTACCAGAGCACCTGGAAGGAGCAGACTGTATTAATTTTATGAAAGCACGAATAAGCACCTGGACTTGTATTCCACAGCAGGTTAACTGAAAGGGCACAACATGTGTATGCTCCCAACCTGACCATGAGAATGCAGCCTAGACCTTTAACAGTAAAGCTGCAATCTTACCAGCAGAAAGAGTTGACTCTGGCAAAACTGTGGCAGAAGGGCAAAGTACTAAAAGTGGGAGACAGTAGAGTATTTGTGGAAAATGATTACTCACTATACACCAGACAGAAGAATAAAATGTTTCCAGTAATCAGAGAATGTCAGGAAGCAGGCATGAGATTCAAGCTGCTATATCCAGCTGTTTTCAGAATATTCTTTCCTGGAGGGTCAAAATCATTTTTGATGCAAAACATGCAAAGGAGGAAATACAAGTTTGTCCAACAAAAAGTTAGCTATCAAACAGAAAGAGATTCTGCTTCTTGTTGTTCTGGTAATGAAGCCCATAGAGCGACTGTCCCAGTGAAACCTTTTCCAATGTTTCAAAGGAAAATGCTTGAGACACAGAAAAAAAAAAACAGAGTTGACTAAAAGGACTGGGAGTACATTGGAAATGAAGCAGAGACTAAAATTGGGAGATGGACAGCCACAGGAAGAAAACCAACAACTCAGAAACTGAGAAATAATTGTGAGATTACAAAACATTAATTGCATTTGTAAAATCACAGAACAAGAAAATCTGGACATATTGGACTTCTTTGCGTTTGTTAAACTTGCAGGAGGCTCTAAAGCATATGCCCAACTTCATGTCATTAATGTTTGGAAGAACATTTAGGAGGGGAGAAGAGGACGAAAAGAGTTAACTGTAAGTAAAATAAAATTATGTTCTTAACAGTAGTATTTTTATAATGCATGACAATCTGCATGCTATAAAGTACAGCTTTCTAACTTATTTTCAAGTGTAACTGGTATACTAAAGTAAATAGGTGCCTGTTTTTCCCTTCTTATTTCAGTTTTAAGAAATGTAGGCACTGCAATGTTAAGAAAAAAATAAAGAAAAATCTGGACAAAACAGCATGACACAAGAAAAATGTATATGCTCTTTCTCACTATTGCATAGGGGAATGACTGGATTAAGGCCCTTGGCTTAATCTAGTAATATGTTTTAAGGGGAGGCAAATAAATAAAAATAACTTTGAATATAATAAAGTTTTCCTCTGGCAAATACGCTTTACTGTAGACACAACTGTGTATCTGGTTCTGACGTCTCTATGCAGACAATCTGATATGAGGCAATAAAAAGACAACACTTCTTTCTTTCAACAGTTAGGAGATAATGTTTTCCGAAAGCATTCAAGTGTTAATCCAAGGTTAATTCAAGTTTGTGATTGTGGCTGTCAGTCTGGGACAACTGTTCCTATTAGGAGGGTTAAACTTCCATACTTGAAGATGTACATAGTTTTGTGTTAGTGTTGATAGCTTTTTCAGTTGTTCTGGGGGTGTATTTTTTGTTTGAGAGTTTTCACTAAAACAACTGTATGAAAGATCAACCTGCCATTAGTGCATGCATGTAACAAAAAAGCTGAAAGTAGACATTTAAAAAAAACTGTTATACAACGTGGGAATAACAACTTCTTAACATAATGACCACCCTTCTACATTATCTTTAAATGTAAATGGTCTCAAAGATATATACAAAAAAGAAAGAGTAGTGAACTATATTAAAAAATGCACAGTGGACATAGTTATGCTACAGGAGCCACATTTGGAAAGAAATGAGCATGTGAATTTGATAAAGAACGGATTTCAGGAAGTTTTTTTCAGCACAATATCTAGGACAAATGAAAAGGGGAGTACTTATAACTGCAAGAGAAGCTCCAATAGTGATAGAATAGGGAAAAATAATAATGGTAGATCTGTAGCACTAAGGGGGTACTAGCAAGGGAGAAGATTACACTGGTATGTATTTATATTCCACCTAAAACTGCTATAATGGAGCTTAAAAAAATTCATGGAGAAACAATCCACTTTTAGCAGGGAATATTACTTACAGGAGGGGACTGGAATTTGATTAGCAGCAGCGTGGATGTATCTAGGGGGCCCAGAAGGGAAAATATGACAAAAAGAGGGTATATTTTTGAAGAAATTTCTGACAATATTTTGCATGGAAGACAGGGATTCTGTAGTATGAGTTTGGCGTGAATTTATATATTATTCCCCAGGGTACAAAAAAACTGTCTAGGCTAGACAGAAATTATATTTCACAGGAACATATGCATTTAATTGAATGTTTTGATATGCATCCAATAATTATTCCAGATCACACACCAATAATTACTAAAATAAAATAATAACTACAATAAAAATGTAAGGTAAATGTTGACGTTTCTGACCAATCTGTTAAAAAGAGAGGAATTTAAGAATTGGGTAGTTGAAATTACTCATGAGTTACTAGGGAAGACAGAAATTTCTTCTGAAAATATAGGTAGGGAGTGCGATAAAATTTAAGTGGAGTTTAAAAATGGGGTGGAAATAAAAGAGAGATATGGTTAAGACATAACAAGAATTATTTAGAGGGACTGACAAAGGTTAACGTATTGCAGAATAGGGGGAATCTCACAGAACAAGAGAAGAAGCAATTGCAGAATGCTAAACAGAAAATAGGAGATTACCTTTGTACTAAGCATGAGTTTGGAAAGACTACTGTTAAACAAGTGCTTTTTCATAACAACTCCACAGCATAAAACCTTTTAGCACAACGACTTAGGCAACAGAAAGAAGAAAGAGTTGTCATCAAGCTTAGGAAGCCTATAACAAGGAAGATAACCAGAGATCCTGTAGTGGTACTAGAAATCTTTTGGAAATTTTATGAAAATCTGCATAAAGCAGGGAAATATGGAAATCAAAAAAGGTACAGATGGAAACGTTTATGGAAGAATTACACATGCCAAGGTTAGAGGTAGATGAGGCTCAATTAGTAACAATTAGGATAGGAGGAGATGAGCTAAAAATGGTGATGTACAACCAATCAACAGGAAAGTCCACAGGAATAGATGGTATTCCTGTGGAATTTGGGAAGATAGGAGGGGAAAAACAAAGTTCTGGAAGCTTTTGCTTAACAGTATTTAAAAATGAGAAGCACTAAAATTCTGGAAGAAAGAAGGGGTGGCTGTAATACCTAAATATGGTAAAGACCCTTCAAATCCAGCTTCATATAGGCCTATTTCAATTGTAAACCATGATTATAAACTGTTTATGTCTACAATGGCTAAAAGAATGCCAAAGGTGATCTCAAAATTGATAGATATGGATCAATGTGGTTTTGTGGAGGGAAGGCATACATTTGACAACATTAACAGAAGAATGATGATCCAGTGGGAAACAGAATGTAAGAAAATAATATTGTTGTTGGTGGGTCTTGATGCAGGGAAATTACTCAACAAAGTAAATTGGGAAAAAAAATAACTGAGAAGGCAATGGAAGCATTTGCATTCCCTGATAAAATTATAAGGTTGATTAGGAGGATATACAAGGGATTGGAAGAGAAGATTAAAGTGGGTGGGTTCCTCTCTGATAAGTTCTGTTTGAGCAAAGGAACCAGCCATGGATGTCCTCTTTCTCCTTTGTTATTTGCATTATATTTAGAACCATTAAAGAAAATAAGGGACTCAGAAATTCAAGGACATAATTAGTATGGTAGTCATGTAAAGCTGACTTTATATGCATATGACATTATTTTATACTCGGTAAAACCAGAAAAGGACATTTCAGTGCTGTGGAACATTTTGAGACAGTAAAGTCTTTTTATGATACAAAATTAATGAAGGTACAAAATTAATGAAGATAAAATAAAGGTAATAGATGTAAACTATGTACCTGCACACAAACTGATTCAGAAATACCCATATTTATGGGGAACATGATAAAATGAAGAACTTAAGGCCTATGGATTAAAAAGGATTCTGTTGTAGCAGCTAAGGATTTGTGGGAAGAAACTAAACAAAACATAACACAAAAACTGAGAAACTGGAAGCTCTGTTATATGGATATGGATAACAAGATACAAGCAGTTAAAATGTTTTTAGTGTTATACAAATATTTTTATCAACCAGAGAAGTGGTGGATAGCAATTGATAAAGAGCTGAAGGATTTAATCTCGGACGAGATAGCAAGAGTCAAGTGGGATAAACTGATTTTTCCAAAAGAACAAGGTGGTTTAGGATTACCTGATTTGAAAGGGTATTTCAGAGCTACACATTTAAGGTTTCTACACACAGCACAAGCAGAAAACTATAATTCAAAGTGGAAAAGTATGATGAAATAGGGGGAAGCTCAAGAAACAAGGAGAAACTAGGATTTTAGATGCAGATCCTTAAGTAGAATAACAAAAAACATACAGAATATTACATTTATAAAGTAGCAGAAATTTAAGCCAACACAGAAATGGAGAAAGGAGAGTTTGCCAATACGGATGACTGCAATTAGGAATATAGACAATAGGCAAAAGGAGACTAGAATTTACTGGAGAAAACTGGCAAAGGAACCAAGGTATTGGGAGCAAGTAATTAGAGAGGGAAAGGTAACATAATGGGAAAAGGCTAATAATTTATTGGGACTGGAGGAAGAGATGCCCTTTTCTATTATCAAGGACTGATAACAGTTCTCGCAACAAGAAAGAAAAAGGGGGATCCTGACCAAAAGACCAGTGCTGACAGAGTTTTTAGTAGATTCTAGAACAGAAGCTACTTTTAAAAAGGGATAATTAGTAGAGCATATAAAATATTCCATGATAACTATAAGAATCAATCAGAGGAGGTTAGAAGGGATTGGGAAAAGAGATAGGATAAGCAATTCAAAAAAGAAACAATGGTGGGATATACACTTCTTCCAAATATGCAACAAAGTCTACAAGACTTAGGATCTTTGCTTGGAAGTTTTTAAATGGGTGTGATTGGGAAGAAAGAGGTAAATGGAAACATATTTTTTGGAGTGTAATGAGTTGGGAGACTTTAAAAATGTCCTGCAGACTACTCTATCAGAAATACTGGGTGAGAAAACTGGTATAACTAAGGAAATGATTCTTTTGAGCTATGATACAGAATCGGAATTGCCTAGACATAGTAACACCTTGCTGAGTCTAATTATGGTGGCTGCCAAAAAAGAAGAGAAAATGTAAATCAAAGTCTAAATCAACTGTACTAGAAGCAATGAATATAATTTTGTTGTGTCTTTCGGCTTTTCCTGGTTAGGGGTTGCCACAGCGGAACTCCGGTCTGCTAATGATTGGCAGTAGATCTTTATGTACAGAGTTGCTGGCCCTGATGCACAACCTTCAAAGAAGGTACGCCCACTCACGCATGTCTCCACACAGAAGACGCTCTAGCTGAGAATCAAACAGGACAACGTCTTACTGTGAGGTGACAACGCTACCGCAGCACCACCGCCGCAGCTCAATAAAAGAGATAAAACAACTGGAAATGGGGTCTTTAGATAAGCGTAGGAGCTAATTATATTGAAAAATGCAAACTGTGGGAAAAGTTCATGCAGAATAACATTTTGGAGGAGGAATGAGGTTTAAAAGAAGGCAGGACTTCAATGAGCTAGATAATGTTTGACTGACAATTAGTGGATAGACTATAAGTGATGTATAATGTTTGCGGTTTGTTTTCATTTATATAAATGTATGACTGACTATGTCAAAAGTAATAATTTAATAAAAATATTTCTGTTTAAAAATATGAAAAAGATCTGGCTCCTTACATTTGTCTTCTAGCTTTTTTTTTTTTTTACTTCCATTAGGATCGTGAGAACAGCAAAAGAAGCTCTCTTCAGCCACACACCTAGACAAAAACCTCATTTTATTACCTCATCTGACTGAGCAAGTTACAGAACAATGGAATTTTTAACCAGCTCATCATATCTGGATTCTGCTTTACCAACTGTGGATTAGCAACTGCTTTGGAGTTTTGCATTAGGAGTTGTTTAATTCTGTTTTTAGCCAGCTCATAGTTCAATCAAGAGTCCTCACTTCTTATCTGCTGAGGTGGTCTGTAAGAGAGTCATGTTCCCTTGGCAAGTATTGGGCTAATAGGTATAGGACCAAAGCCAAGGACCTAAGGTCACAGTTAAGCAGCATGGAGTATAGGTGTGTGTACTCCCATTTGTTTATGTACCACATCACTGCAGTGCTGTCTGCCTTATTAGTAGAATCCCTGGTTTCCAAAAATTCATGAAAGATAAGATGTCCTTGGAAACGGCCATCATTTATTTTAGATATGATTTTTCTGAAAACTTGGTTCGCATGTTCCTTGAACTTAGCGACTGCTGGAATGTGATCCCCAAGCCAGGTCTAAGGTATCTGTTTTCAAAGTCTGATTTGGGTGAGGGAATCTGAAAGGTATCCCTAGGTTCTGATTGCAAGATCTACCACTGAAATTCCCATTTTAGATAGGGAAGAAGTGACCATTTTTTAACTGGGGGACTGGTTGTGTTGATTCAAAACACTGTTCAAGTATCATTGGATCTTTCTCATGTGAAGACTAGGTAGAGGAATCGTTAAGATATGAAAGGTCATGTATCCCAAAGGTTTGAGAACCACCAGTGCCAGAAATGAACTGAGCGGAAGATGATACTGGAAGTAGTTTTAGGAAACAGATCTTTTTCTCTGGTTGGAAAGCTCTTTGCAGCTATGTATACAGCAAGGACCCCAGAAAGAGTAATTTTCTGGATGGAGATTGACTGGATTTGTTTAGGTTTAGGGTATATCCTACAGAGCATAAAATGTTCATAATGTCTTGTAGGGTGGAAATAAAACTCCTCCACAAAGCCTCCTCTGATCAGGCAGTTGTCTGCATATATATAAATCTGAATGTCATTGGTCCTGCCAGCATGCTATAACTGAAGCTAGACATTTGGTGAATACTCTGGGTGCAGTGTATAAGCCAAAGGGAAAAGCAGAGACATGATGGCGGTTCCCAACTAATTTGAAGTGTAGATGCTTCCAGTGAGATTTGCAATGGGAATATACATTTAAGCATCTTTCAGATCCAAGCTGACCATGTAGGTCAAGGAGCAAGCACAGTCAGCTGCTTTTAAAGAGTAAACATTTTGAATTCTGGGAGCAGGAGAGATCTGCTTAGTCTTGAAAAATCTACTATGGGCCTCCAGGTTCCCTCTTTTCTTGGAACAAGAAAGAGTCTTCAGTAATAGCCCCTTCCCCTTTTCCTGGGAGGGTACTCTTCTATTCAGCCTTGTGGTAAAAGCAGACTTACTTGGGTCAGAGTTACTTCTACATGGGTTGGCAGAATAGAAAGAATGCCAGCAGCATTTGGGAGGAAGGTGAAAAAGTCTGTAGACTGATATGATTATGCTGAGCACCCATTTGTCATTGGTAATCTTGGCATATTCATTGACAAAGAGATAATCTTCATCCTAGCCTTGAAGGGATAGTTGGGTTTGAAGAAATGAGGAAGGGAGAAGTTGTAGTGGGAATTTTGGGGGTTGGGGACCGAGTAAGTCATAGTTGTGCCCTGCTGGGCCTCTGGCGCAGGAGTCTACTAGGGCTAAAAGTAGGTTTTGTTTGCCATCTTCTATGCTTGTCTTGGTGTTTCAATCCCTTCTGACCATTTTCCCTTTGTCTCAGTTGAGAGGGAGGAAAGGATCAGGATTTGGGTTAATTTCTACTAAATCTAGGTGGATGAACCTGCAGAAAGTTATTGACATCATCATCTTCAACCCCCCTTTTTTTCCATATTCTACATGGTGTTAGGGAGTTGTGTCACTTGTCACTCTATCTACTTATTCAATGCCACTCTCCTACCTTCTTTGACACTCATGCCTGACTGAGGCATGTCTTCCCTCACACGGTCCATCCACCTCTTTGCTACATGCCATTGTTTCCTCTTGCCTTCTTCCCTTCTGTCCCAAATCATCTTCACCAAATTCTTTTCTGCTTTCTTGCACATGCCCAGACCACCATAATTTCTCTTGGACCTTTTCTGCAACTGGAGCTATTCTGGATTCTGCTCTTATGTCCTCATTTCTTAATCTGTCCCACAGTGTGCATCCTACCACTCATTTTAGGCACTTAACCTCCATCACCTCTAGTGACCTTAACTACAATGGCCTTTACTGCCCAGGTCCTTCCTTATGCAAGGGAATGACTGCAGTTTTTCTCCATTCACTTTGTGCAAAACCTGTATGGAGGCTGAGAATGCACAGTGTTGCTAGGGGTGTGGCAAATCATGCTTCAAGGCGTTTAAGATTCATGCATCCAGAGATATTGTCAGGACCCATTGATGCAGTATTTTCAACTTTTGATAGCATTTTTAAAACCTAGACTTGTAAGACAGGTGAAGAGTGAGCCAGTTTCAGGTACACCTTGAGGGATATCCTTTCATAAAATACATACAGTCTGCTCCTTCTAGACAATTTCTCTGGTATAGCAAAAAATCTCAGGATGTCTTTCTATATCACTGTTCAGTATACAGTACAGAAGGGATATCCTGCCCTGGGCAACCTGTCAATGAGCTAGTATAAATAAGCTTAAAAGAGAACTTGTTTGTGCCGTACTTCACATTTGTGCTCCCCACACAGAACATAGGGCAAAAAAGGGGCATAGAGACACAACTACCTAGAACTTCTTTTGCCTCCAGTTTGAATGCTGTTTCTGCCAGTTGGTTTAAATGCTTTGTCACTGTACTGAATTTTTAGCAACACAAGATAAGTGCCTCTTTGGGATCATATTTATATTTTATTTTACTTTCTTGGTCTTCTATTTTGCATCACTACCTAGAGTTCACGCCATACAAGAGGGGAAAATGACGGTATGGGAAGCAGATTCTCCATAAGGATCATGACAGTGTCTTTTTTGTGTGGGTGCTTCTCACGACCACATCTCTTGTAGTATCGGTATGGCATTTGTACCCAAGACACTTAAAAGTAGTTGGTCTTCCCTGGCCATTTATCTTGAAAACTAACAGCTTATACAGTTATCCCAGAGTACCGTGGCAGAATCCTTTAACCTTGAGAAGAAGGTAAGAAGGTGGCCAAAAAGTCTTGGCCGGATTCTTTAGCTGTCCAGCCTCCACCGGACATCCCTCTAGAAGCAGGTCATAACTCTGTAGGTCATTTAGTGTTTACGTCAGATTCCTCTGTCGTGACCCCACTGGAGGTGAGCATGGATCTTTCTGTCTGTCCTCTGAGGCTTTGCAGCCTTCTGCTCCAGATGTCAAGGGGGAACTATGGATGGATTATCTCAGAGGGTCCTACAGGAGTTCTGCAGATACTGGTGAGGGAGGAAGTTCCAGGTTCTCTTCTCGAATCTCACCAAGGATCTGAACCTCTGGTATTTGTTAGAGCTGATGTCTCTTCTAAGAAAAGACAAAAACTGAAGCATGTTTCAGTCTGTCTTTTGGATCCTCAAAGGGAATGGCAAGGGTTTACTTGGTTCTTGTTCTCTGCCTTAATGGCCCTAAAGCCTCCTCAAGGGGTTACAGTACCCAATCTTCTGTGGACCTTTACCCCTTCTAAATTGTTTAGAGGACCAGATTCCTCGGATGAGGATTCCCTTGTCAGTGAGGGATCTTTGTCCTATTCTTCACAGATGTCTTCACCTTTGACTTAAGGTTCTGATACAGAGGAGTCTGTTAACCTAGTCTGTTAGAGTATAGATTCCTGTCCCAGAGACTTCCCTTACTCTGGAACAGACTACCTAGCTATGTCAAACAGAGCTCCTCATTAGCACTCTTCAGGAAACATCTTGATGATTGGATGGGAAATGGGAAATTCACCCCAGGGATCACTTCTGTGGCTCTGCTCGACAGGGGCACAGAAAAATAATTTTCTTGGGTGGCGAAAGCCAGGGTACATTTTTTGGCTTGGCTTATATAGGCCCTAGGGCCAATAGCCTAGTACCTACCTATGAACCTGAGTTTCCATTTGAGGAACTGTCTTTTGGGTGCACAACTGCTAGGATGATGGAATTCTTTAAGTGTTATTCTTCTCAATTGTCTGATACAGAAGACATTATGAGTTGCTTCAGGTCAATACTCCTTAACTGTTGGCAGTTCCTCCTGTGTTGACTGCCTTGTAAAATGCTTTCATTGTTGTTTCCAAGTCTCCTGATTCTCAGCCTCCTGCACCTAAGAAACCTGCTAGGTTTTTAAGGTTCCTTAGGATTGTCTATTTTTACTTAAATGTCCTTTTGCTGATCCTGCTATAGTGTCAGTCTCTTCTGACAAACCTTCTAAACTTTTGCTCTCTTCCAAACTTTTGCCTTCTGATAAGGATGGCAAGGCAGTGTAAAGGATTAACAAGAAAGTTTACATGGTTTCTACTTTAAGCCTATTAATTACCAGACCCACATGACCAGGTATGCTCAGGCATTGATTGCTCAGGCTTGTCAAGTTATCTCTGCCCTCCCTGATTCTGATGGCAAATCCTTTGCCTTATCTTTTTTAGGTTCTGCTTCTCAAGTGGCTTGTCACTCTATTAAGTGTAGCTATGATGCTGCTGATGCCTCTTCTAGAGCTGCGACTTTTGGGTCCATCATCAGGTGCTACTCCTGGCTTCATCTCCAGTCTCTTTCTGAGGACATCAAGGCTAAGTTATTGGATGCTCCTTTGGATAATATTCATCTTTTTGGGACTGCTACTGCTGCTGATATATTAAGTCTCTTCAAGAGAAAGGCAAAGCCTTGTAAGAACTTATTATTTTGTCTCTACTATCCCTATGCTCCAGAGGAATTATCCTTATAGGTCTGCTTTTGTTTGCAGGCTACTCTGCCAGACCTCTAAGGGCAGGAAGGGTGGGAGGCAAGCCCTAATGCTAAGGCTTCTCAGATTTATGTGGCCTACAAGCTTCCTTTATCTGATAAGCCTGCTTCTCTGATAATTTGCCCACCACCTGCCTTTAGACCAGATTCCGTTGTCCCTTCAGCTCTCCCTTTCTCTCCTAAATTGGCATCTCATCACTTCAGACTCTTGGGTTCTTTCTATCATCCATCAAGGTTACTTCATGGTATGGAACTCTCTCCCTCCTTTTTCTGGGATTCCTCAACCTCCTCTAGAGCAACGTCTTCATTTCCCGAAGGTTCTAGGGTCCCTGCTGAAATAAGGGACCATTCAACCTCTACCCCTTTACCAAATGGGAAGACTATTTTATTCCAGGAAATTCCTATTTCCTCGAAAGGAGTGCACTTCCTGGTTCCTCAAAAGGAGGGCATCTGGGGAACTATTTTGGATCTCTCCTGGATCAACACCTTTCTCGAGATCCCCTTTTTTACAGATACTTACTCTTCAAACTCTGTTTCCTCTTTTATTACCCCCAGGCTTTTCTGGTGTCCTTGGATCTGAAAGATGCTCACCTTCATATCCCTATTCACCCTCTCTTCAGGAAGTTTTTACATTTCTCTGTATCTTCTTCTTATTTTCAGTTCTCTATTATACCCTTTGGCCTCTCTACTGCCCGAAGAGTATTCATAAAATACCAAACTCCTGTGATTATCTTCTGCAGGTTCCAAAGCATTCAGATTTTTCCTTATCTAGTTGACCTGTTGCTTCAAGCATCTTCTCCCAGTCAACTGCTGCAGGATCTGCAGTTCACCATCTATCTTCTTCAAAGTCTGGGGTTTACTATCAACTTCTAAAAGTCCATCCTGACTCTCTCTCAGGATCATGTGTGTCTGGGATGCAGGATTCAGATGGTGCCAATGTTTTCCTCACTTCCTCCTCCAAAGCTATTGTCGTTGACAGCCTTCTTCCAGTCTCTTCTTCTACTAATTACCATGCCAGCCACGGTGTTTCTTCAAGCCCTAGGATTTATTGCTTTTTCTATTCCGATGTTTCCTCTTGCCAGACTGCATATGCGAAAGTTTCAATGGTACCTCAAGTCAGTTTGGTTGCGCCATCATCACACTCTAAACTTCAGTGTACCTCTCCTTCCCTATCTAAAGAAAGAATTCAAGTTGTGGATTCAACAGTTCTTTCTCAACCCAGGGCAGTCTTTTCAGCCTTCAGTCCCTTCTCAAGAGCGGTTCATCAATGCCTCGGACATGGGGCAGGGGGGCATCTCTTTTTCAACTGAAAGTTCAGAGTCTTTGGCCTCCCCATCAAAAGTTGGACCATTTCAACATCAGAGACAAGGGCTCTGATTCTGGCCCTTCAGGCTCTTCATCCCATGTTCTCGCTGGGAGCCTTGATGATGTAACGTAGACAACACTAGAATGATGTGCTATGTCAACAAGCAGGGGGGCACAAAATCTTACCTCCTCTTCAGGATGGTGCTTCAGGCTTGAGAAGTGGATCTCAGTTATCAGTTAACTTCAGGCAGTAAAAACTCCTTCAGAGCACAAGCCTGTGGCAGAGTCTCTGAGCAGGTTCAAAACACAGGCTTACGAATGGATGCTTCACAGAGATGTGTTTCCGGACATTATTCATTGGTGGGATACACCTCAGGTAGATCTTCCTGCCTCACCTCTGAACATCTCTTCTGTTCCAGACTGCCATGTCATCTGGCCTGGAAGACGGATGCCCTTTCCTTTCCTTGTAGGGGAGGTTTCTTTATGCTTTCCCTATTCTTCTTCTACTTCCAAGAGTCCTGCAGAAGATTCAGCTGGATTCCCCAAAAATCTTGCTAGTGACTCCCTTTTGGCTGAGACAGCACCGGTTGGCCCAATTGGTCTTTTTTCAGTGGGGGGTCCCTCTGGTCCTCTCTTATTTGTGTGAGTTGCTCCAGTCTGGCTTGGCTTCCTTTTCAGTGAAGGCCCATTTTATTTCTTTGCTTATTTTGACAATTGTGTACCGGGGTGGTCTGACTGGGTCTACAGAACCCATTTTCAGCAGAGGCCCGGGAAGAAAAGATTCACATACAGTGCAATACAAACACGTTATAGTCCAAAAAACAATACAAATGACACAAAGAATACAATACAGAAATAAGCTGATAGAACTTAAGCTAGGTTACAAGACATACTATACATTTGTCAGCCATTTTTCTGCTTATCTGCCCTTGAATCCTCTTTTTGACTTCTCATTTTGAGGTCAAGCAATTTCTTAAAGGCATCCTACATATTAGGCCTCGAAAAAAGCCTATTCCTTCAACCTGGAACCTTAATTTTGTTTTGGAAAAATTTACTCAGGCTCCTTTTGAGCCTGCAGATTCTGCTTCTTTGCAACACTGTACCTGGAAGACTTGTTTTGCTGCTGGCTCTCACTTCTGCTCAGAGGGTTCTGAGCTCCAGGCCCTTAAGGCCATTACTCCTTTTTTGTTTTTTCACGGGGACAGGTTATGCACAAGGTAGTAAATGAGTTGTCCTTGAATCAGTCAGTACAACTCCCTTCCTTTTCCCCCTTCTTCTTAGTCTGCCACTGACAGGGTCCTGCAAATCTTGGACTGGTACAGGCAGCTCAGACGCTGTTTGGATAAAACTAGTACTATTTGTAAGTCTGATCAGCTCTTTGTTTCCTTTCATCCCAGGTCTTTGGGTTTGGCTGTTTATAAGCAAATAGTCTCCTCCTGGATATCTAAGGCCATTTCCTTTTGTTATATTTTTCGGTCTGCTTCTGTTAGAGCTCATTCCACTAGGGCTGTTGCCTCTTCTGGTGCCTTCTTCCATCCTTGAAGCTGCTATTTGGTCTTCAGTGCATACCTTTACTAAGCAATACAAGTTGGATGTGGTTTCTAGGGCCACAGCCGGTTTTGCTGAAATCACATTATATATGTTTGTTGAGGGCTCTTCTAAGCCTTCCACCTCCCATTTTGTTTCTTGAGCTTTTTTACTTTCCACTCTGTAACGAATAGTGCAACAGTGATATAGAAGGACATAGTACAGTTGTGAAAAATATTACCATAACAGCAGATGTCATTCTCTTTACTGTTACAGTAAATACTCCCTCCCTCTAACCCCCTCTTATTTATTCTGCATTATTTTCCTTTGGGATTGGCATGGACTCCTTTGTCCTATGACAGCTGTTCTCATCTGGGGCAATTCAGTTCTAGGTAGTTGCGTCCGTACTTCCCTTCTATGCCCTACATTCTGTGTGGGGAGCATATATGTGACATATGGCGCAAACAAGATCTTTCAAGCTTATTTATACTGTCCAAGCGACGGCTCCCTAGGGTGAGACATCCCTTCTGTAACAAATACTGTAACAGTGAAGAGAAGGACATCTACTGTTATGGTAACATTTTACACAACCTTATTTTTTCTCATAACATTCTGTCTTCTAACTCTTATTTTTTGAAACAGTTCTTCCTGAGAATCCTCATACTCGGCCAGCCTTTTCTTCTTTTCAATCTCTGATTTTTTTTTTCAGTTGTGTCAGTTGATCTGAAGAGCTAGTCAAAGTTTCTTCCATTTCCAGCCTTTTATTTCAATTAATAGAGTTTTTAAATGTTTCATTTATTTTAATCACCTCTGAGTACATCTGTTTTATGTTTTCCTCTAAATTACTAGAAGCCATGTCTAGTAGTAAAGGTCGACCTTTTTTTTTTTTTTTTTTTTAAACAGCACTAATGAGTTATCACTTGTGACACAGGAAAACTTACATTTATTTTTTTTGTAATATAATTTTTATTACAATTTCCAATAAACAATACAGATAAAAGAAGACAGAGAGAGGGTTGGGAGGGTGGCCTAAGGGTTGGGAGGGTGGCCTAATGGTTAAGGTGTTTGCCTTGCAAACACAAGGTGCAGGGTTTGAGTCTCACAAGGGATAATTGGCTAGGCTTAAAATGGCTCGCAAGGGCAGTTAGCTTAGTACTAATCTATGAACCTATGAAAAAAATTGGCATTCACTTACATTAGTTGCATGCTATCAAATACAGTCAATAATAAACTTCAAGAAATATGTCTTACATTTACTAGATGAAAAATTAAAATTGAACATGAGATCATAAAAGGAAGTATTTGAAATTGCACATACTAAATTATCTCAAAGAATATGTACCCATGTGTCTAAGCCTATTTTAATTAACTATATACATTATATACACTTGGTTGTCACTTATAAAGAATGAACTACATAGAGATATTAGCTATTACTACTACCAGTAGGGTTAGAAGGTATGGTCATACATGGTTATGTCCCTTAGTGAATTGGTTGGAGATTAACACCCTCGTCTGGTGAAGTTAAAGCAGTTGGTATAGCGTACTTAGTAGAAGACTACTTAAATGAGGAAGAGAGAGAAGAAAAAAAGAAAAGGAAAAAATAGAAAAAGTTGTAGATAGATGAGGGCCTAGTTAACAGTTTCTACAAGGTTACTCCAATATTTCTGGAAGTACTTTATTTTCTTTTTACTTATTGTACTTAATTTGCTCGCCAGAACTTACAATAGCAATAGTTTTAAACTCTTTCCAGGATGTTTTTGTTCTATCTAGCCAGTTGAATGTAATATAGGTTTTGAGTAATGCACATGGTGTTACAATACTATATTTGGACTCAGAATTGTAGGAACTGGGAAAGATGTTCAAAATTGCCATTTCCCATGAAAGGGTGGATTTCATGTATCCCATTTTCTCACATTGTGCTCTCAAAGAACACCACAGTTTGTAAATGTTTTTGCAGGACCAAAATATATGTAAAGTATCGGCTGTTGAATTAGCTCAAGTGGGGCAAAGAGGTGAGAGGTTTGTATTAATTTCACTCAGAAATAAAGGCGTATGATAAGCATTGTTGTTTATCATAAACTGTATAAATTAATTTTTTTGAAGGGGGTTAGTTTTACTGTTATGTCAATCGCCTCAAACTTTTGGTCAAGAGTTATTTCCTTGTTTTGGCTCTCCTAATACTTGGAGTATAGAATTTTGTCGTGGTGTTTTATTTTTATTAAACTGTAAGCGTTTGATAGCATTTTAGTCCTTAACAAAAGCGGAGTTATTACTTGTTGATAAAGTTGAAAATCTTATGGCGTCACTTTGACCTTATCTGTAAACAGAGTTACTAGGTATAATTTTTGTTTGACAATTATGTAATATTTTTTGTTGACTGCCAAAGATGTTATAATAGAATCAAATGGGAGTTCTTTGATTTTAATAAAGTCCCAAACTATAAAGTTCTTGATGAGAGGAAATTTGACTAAGTTTAACATGTTGTTATTTAGTTTGAAGTTAGGATTTAAGTGAATTGGTTGAGCCATCATTAAGGAATTTTTTAAATCTAGAGATGATATAAGCTTTTGAAAACCTACAATAATTTTTTATTAATGAAGGATGAATCTTAAAATCTTTAAGAGTTTTAGTATTAAGGAAAATAGTTGCTTTTTGGTAGAGCTTGGTATGCTACTAGGTGTGAATGGTAGATTTTTATCCACAGGGGATTCCAAACTTTATTTGAAGGTTTAAAGTTAGTTATGTGTATAATATGACTGGCATTTATTATATTATAATATGTTAGGAAGTCAGGGAGTCTCATGCCTCCTTTTTCTTTGAGAAGGGTTAGTCTGGAATAGCTGATCCTAGTGTTCTTGGGATACCATATACATTTCCCTAGTGTAGTTTCCATTTTCGAGAAAAACCTGTTTGGAATATTCTGGTTGATGGCATAGAAATGGAAAAGAATTTTAGGGAGGATATTAATTTTTTTATAATAGCTGTCTTAGAAATAAGGGAGAGATTTAAGTTTTTCCATCTTGAAAGATCTTCCATGACTTTAGACCACGTTTTATAGAGATTATTTTTAATTAGTTCCTATTGGGGTGGGTGAAAGCTATACCCAAATATTTGAGTGAATAGTTAACTTTGATCTTTGTTTCTGGTATGAAGAATTCTTTGTGTCCAAGGGGATTTAATGGATAAATTATTGATTTATTTGGGTTAATGGCATAATTTGAGATTAGTGAAAACTTGTTGATGATGCTTAAGATCTTTTCTAGGTCAGTCGAGGGAAATTCAAAGTAAATATTTAAATCATTTGCAAAGGCAGTATATTTCACTATAACTTTGGAGATGCAGACAGTGCTGAAATGCTTTTTAACTTAATTTCAGAAGGACTTCAAGATAAAGGCTGAATAAGTAAGGTGAGAGCGGACATCCCTGCCTTGTACCATTGATTATTTGAATTAGGTATGAATTATTTTTATTTATATTTAGTGTTGGAGATGCCTTGTTATACAGGGTTCTGACCATACTGACATATTCGTCAGGGAAGGCAAAGTGCTTCATAATCTTGAAAAGAAAGTGCAAGTTTACCCTATCGAAGGCTTTTTGAGCATCTACTGAGAGTGCAAATTTGGGGGATTTGTCATTCATTATCATGTTGGCTATGGCTTCTATGGTTAGTGTGTTATCCCACACGTCTATTATTCATTAACCCTAACTGATCATGAGATATGATGTGAGGTAGTATTTTATTTAGTCTATAAGCAAGAATTGATGATAGAATTTTTATATCTAGATTGAGTAAAGCAATTGGACGATAGTCGTTTGGGCTGAAATTACTAGCGCTAGATTTTTGTATAAAAATAGTTTTGGAATAATTTATGTATAAATTATAAATGCCAAATTGTATTACATAATTGTAGACTTTACGTAAAAGAGGGGCTAAAAGTTGCTTGAAGGATTTATAAAATTCAACTACATATCTGTCTGGACCTGGGGCTTTTCCTGGTTTCAGTTTATTTATGACTAAGAGGATTTCATCAGTGGATACTGGTGCCTTAAGAAAGTATCTATGTGTCATTTAATGTTGGGAATTTGTAAGTCATCCAAGAAGAAATCAGTGGAGACATCTCCAGCAAGATCTTGAGGTCCATAGACTTCTTTATACAACTCTTCAAAGACATGAATGATTTCCTTGTTCGAGAAGAAAGACTTGCCATTATGGTTAATTTGTTTTATTCTAGTGGGTGGAGGTTTGATATTTATTATCCTGGGCAGTAGTCTAGAAGGGGTTTGAGCCCATTCAGCATATCTGTGAAGGAGTCTGAGTTCCATGAGAGAGTACTGTTTTAGCTGGACTTCATGTAATTGTTTTTGCAGGGAGATCATCTGTTTTTCTACATCTATGGAGAAAGTACAGTTTTGTACCTACCATAAATGTAGATGTTCGAGTGCTAATACAGCTGCAGTCATAACAGATGGGTTTTCCTGCCGTCAGGTGGGTCCTCGGTCGGCCGAATTCCAAAGTCTAGGTCCGGCGTCGGTTGTCGTTGCTTCCTCCCTGACGTCAGTGCGACAGGGGTATAAAAGAACCAGCCGACGCCATTTTCTTCAGTTTTTCTTGCCCCAGATGTCAGGTGCCCCCAGAAGGAAGGCAATACATAAATTTATGTAATAATGCAATGCAATATAATTAAAAAACAGTAGTTGCAAGCAAATACACCATAAATGAATACCCCAATCAGGTTGTATGAGGAGGTGTTAGCCATTAGGCCTGTCCCAAGAGGGGAGGGAAACCTGGACTGCAGCTGTATTAGCACTCGAACATCTACATTTATGGTAGGTACAAAACTGTACTATGTTCATCGTGCATACAGCTGCAGTCATAACAGATGGGTAGAATCCCAAAGCTAAAAAAGGGGTGGTAGGCACTAGGTGGAACTAGGAGGAGCCAGGATGCCCTGCAAGACTGCAGTGGCAAAGCCTGCTCTAGATTTGGAGTATAATGGTAGGTGATAGTGCTTGGAGAAGGTATGCACAGAACTCCAAGTGGCTGCTTCCAAAATATCCTTGGTAGGAACTCCTCTGGGGAAGGCTGCAGAGGTGGCTGTGGCCCTGGTGGAATGAGTTCTAATGCCTGTAGGTACAGCTTTGCCATGAAAGGAATAGCAAAAGCGTATGCAGTGGGCTATCCATTTTGAGATTGTCTGTTTGGAGATTGGCTTCCCTTGAGCTCCTGTAGCATAGGACACAAAGAGTTGCTCTGATTTTCTGAAAGGCTTTGTTCTGTCCAAATAATAACGCAGCTGTCTGTGGATGTCCAAGGAATGTAGTAGTCTCTCCCCTTTGTTTTGAGGATTAGGGTAAAAGGTAGGTAAGTGGATAGCCTGATTCAAAGCTACCCTGGATACTACCTTTGGCATAAAAGACGGATTGGTTTGTAAGGAAACTCTGTCCTGATGGAAAATGATGAAAGGCTGCACAGCCATGAGGGCTTGTAGTTCCGATACCCTGCAAGCTGAGGTGATAGCCAGAAGGAAGGCTGTTTTCCAGGACAAATATTGCAGTTCTGTTGAGGCAGCTGGCTCAAAAGGAGGCAAGGTCAATTTTTCTAGAATGAAATTGAGGTCCCAAGCAGGCACTGGTTGTTTCCTTGGGGGTTTTATATTCTTAGCCCCTCTGAGGAACTGTCTTAAGAGAGGGTGAGAGAATAAAGGAGGATCAGTGTTGTATTCTGCAGAAATGGCTGAGGCATGGATTTTGATGGAGGAGAATGAAAGTCCACTGCTTAACATCTCAGCTAGGCACTATAATATTTGAGGTAAATTCAGTATTCCAGGATTCTGACCCTTTTTCTCATTCCAGGCATAAAACCGTTTCCATTTTGCGGAGTAAGCTTTTCTAGTAGAAGGCCTTCTGGCCTCCAAAATGACATCCTGCACCTCCTTGGAGAGTAGGGTCTGTTGTGGAGTTAAGGAATCTTCCATGCGGCCTGACTGAGTGTTTTCAGCTGACTGTGAAGAGTTTTGAAGTTGTGCTGAGTCAGAAGAGGAGGCATTAGAGGTAGGATCCATGGTGGGGAATGCGTCAGGCTCCTCAGGAGTGGGTACCAGTGTTGTCTTGGCCAGTCTGGAGCAATGAGAATCATCTTTGGTCTGTCTGCTCTGGTTTTTAATAGAACTTTGGGCAGCAGAGGAAGAGGTGGAAAGGCATAAACTGTCATTGTTGTCCAAGTGAAAGAGAGTGCGTCCACTCTCCAGGCCTGTGGATGAAAGGTCCTTGAGCAGAATTTTGCCAATTGGTGATTTCTGTAGGAGGCAAAGAGATCTATGTCTGGCCTTCCCCATGCTTGAATTATCTCTGTAAAAACTTGAGGATGCAACTTCCATTCGTGTGGATCTGTCATATTTCTGCTTAGGTTGTCTGCCAGCGTGTTTTCCTTGCCTGGCAAGTACTGTGCTTGAAGTTCGATTTGTAATTCCAGAGCCATGTTCCAAAGAGACATGGCCAGCCTGCATAGGGGGTATGAATGGGTTCCTCCCTGTTTGTTTATGTACCACATTACTGTGGTGTTGTCTGTCCTTATCAATAGCTGACCTGGATGCAGAAGGTTTTTGAAAGCTATAAATAGCATTTATTACTGCTAGCATTTCCTTCTGATTGATGTGTAGGTGCTTTTCTTTTTGGGACCATTTGCCCTGAATGCACCGATTTGTCATGTGCGCCCCCGAGGCATAGTCCGAGGCATCTGTTGTGATGATTTGATTTGCTTGAGGCTTGCAGAATGGGAGACCTGTGTTTCTTTGGCATGCTTGAGCCCACCACAGAAATTCCTTTTGAAGACATGGAATCAGTGGTATTATTGTTTCCAAACTGTGGCTGTGCTAAGACCATAGGTTTTTCAGGTACCATTGAAGTTTCCTCATATGCAACTTTGCACATGGGATTAGTAAGATGCAAGATGCCATCAATCCCAGAGCCTGCAGGATATTCCTTGCAGTCAGCCTGGTGAAATTTGCTAGTTTTCTGAAGTATTGAGTTAGTTGCCCCTGTTTCTCTGGCGTGAGGTAGGCCATCTGGGTGTTTGTGTCCAAGTTGGCACCCAGGAAAATTGTTTGAGAGGGTATTAGCCTTGATTTCTTTTTGTTGACTGTGTATCCCAGAGAATTCAACAACATTATTACAAAAGCCAGATGTTTCAGAAGTATGTGCTTGCTGTCCGCTTGGATCAGGCAGTCGTCCAAATATGGGTATATTTGTATCCCTTGAAGTCTGCAGTAGGCAATTACTGATGCCAGGCATTTCGTGAACACTCTGGGTGCAGTAGATAAGCCAAAAGGCAATTCAGAGAATTGATAATGGGTTGAACCTGCAAGAAATCTGAGGTATCTTCTGCAATCTTATTTGATTGGGACATGCAGGTATACCTCCTTGAGGTCCAATGTTACCAGCCAAGACTCCTTGCCCAGCATGGCAAGAAGCTGCTGTAATGTGAGCATCTTGAATTTTGGTACAAGTAAAAATGTGTTTAGGATGGATAGGTCCAAAATAGGTCTCCAATCTTTTCCCTTCCTTGGTACCAGGAATAGTCTGGAGTAAAAACCTTGACCCTGTACAGGTACCTCTTGAATAGCTCTCATGTCCATGAGATCTGAAATTTGTTTTTGTGCCTCTGCCCTTTGATTGTGTGGCAGGTTTGGCATGCCTCTCATTTTTGGAAGGGTGTGAAAGTGGAATCTGTAGCCTCTGTCTATAATATCCAGGATCCATTTGTCTTTTGTGACAATATGCCAATTTTTCGAAAATAATGCCAGTTTTCCACCTAAAGGTGCTGCCATTTGAGCCTTGCTTGGCATGCAAAGGGGAAAGTCATTGGGTCTGCTTTCTGAATGGCTGTGAACTATCCTCACCACCTCTTTGTGTAGGTGCTTGCCATTGTCTGCCTCTAAACGATCCTTGAGATTGCCCTCTGCCCCTCGGGCACCTGTATCTACCTCTTTGGGGTCTGTCCGTGGCTGGAAAGGACCAATTTTTTGAAGGCCAATTTCTACTGAAACGTGGAGGTTGTACCTGTAGGAAATCTTTCACTGTTTGCATTGATTTTGCCTTTTCCTCCATTTTCTTTAATACCTCCTCAGCTTTAACGCCAAACAATACATCTTTTTGCAGAGGAGCATCTAGTAATTTAGCTTTGACATGATCTGGTAAGGTTTGCTCTTTGAGCCAGGCATGTCTACGTATGACTGATCCTGTAACAGCAGCTCTACATGAGGCCTCTAAAGCATCAAAACCACATTGCAAGGTATGTTTACCCACTTGTTCTGCACTATGTATCAAATCCTGCAACTCCTTCAAGTCTGGCTGTTCAGGTTGTGACATTTTGCTTCTCAACTGTGAGAACAGAAACTGTTGGTACTTTAACATATGGAACTGACAGTTTAATGCCCTCATAGTTAAGGTGGCCGAGGTGTATACCTTTTTCCCCCACCTTTCTAAAGCTCTGGAATCTCTCTCTGAAGGTAGTGGATTTTTAGCAGTGGAGGCCTTGATTCCCTTGGGGCCCTGTGAGATTGTTCCTGGGTCAGCCGCATGGCTTTTGTATAGGAATCGGTGTGAGTCAGGAACCCGGTAATACCTGTCAGGCTTGACTGGGGCTAGAGGTAAAGAGTCTGGGTTAAGGCAGGCCTCCGAATACACATCATCTAGAATGTCTAAGACAGGAGGTACAGCGAGAGGCCTGTGCTGAGGGAGCAAGAGAAAATCCCTAAGCCTTTTCTTGGAGTCTGAGTACTCTTGGTCTTCCCAGTGGAAGTGTTCCCTCAAGGTATGCAAGGTTTCCCCAAAAGAGTAATCCTCAGGGGGAGAGACAGAGGGAATGGACTCCTCTGCATCAGAATCTTCAAAAGGGGAGTATGAATGTTCCTGGTCATCAGAATGTTCTGAAATAATGGAGGCCTGGTCCGAGGAGGGGGATTCTTCCTCCACTCTGGGCCTTTTGTCCGGGGGGGATTTGAGAACCCCTGATAAGAGTAATCAAATCCTCAGCCATTTTGAGCATCTGCTTTTTAGGCATGGGGCCTTGAGAAGGGCCCTGTGGAGCTTGTCTTTTAGTATGCATGGCTGCTTTAAACTTAGTGAAAGCCTTGATGGAAAAAGAAGAGGAAGGCCTGAAGACACCTTGAGAGGTGGCAGACCTGTCTAAACTCTGAGATTCACCGCCAAGAGTGGCTTCGGTATCTGTAGTCGGGGTGTGGGCTGAAGAGCCTGCGACCTCGGGCACAGTAGACACTGCCAATGAAGTGTCGTCGGTAGTCAGGGGCTGCGAAGGCACCTCACTGAGAACCGGACCACCTGTAGTAGGCTTTGGCGTGGTGTCAGTAGAAGCCGCGGACCTTGTATGTCGGTCCTTATCTTTGCGTCTTTTACTCAAAACTGGAGTCGGAGTATCCGACGACATAATGTAATTAAATTTTGTGCCAAAATAGTGTTGGGCGAACTCCGCCCGACGCTTAATAGTGCGTCTGTTGAATGTAGCACAAAAACTACAGGCCGAGACGTGATGGTCTGGGCCTAAGCAAGGAATGCAGAGGGAATGAAAATCCTTATGCGGTATTTGCTTACAACATGAAATGCAATTATTAACTTTGTCTGACATCGGTCTGAGGCAAGAAAAGTTTCCCCAATGGGGTACTTAGCTTTCAAGAAGACTTCGGTTGAAAAATATTCGTAATCTCAGGAGCTGGCCGACCGGCACTTGCGAACTGCTTCGGGCACCGCATGGCAAGAAAGACTGAAGAAAATGGTGTTGGCTGGTTCTTTTATACCCCTGTCGCACTGACGTCAGAGAGGAAGCGACGACAACCGACACCGGACCTAGACTTTGGAATTCGGCCGACCGAGGACCCGCCTGATGGCAGGAAAACCCATTTGTTATGACTGCAGCTGGATGCACGATGAACATCTTAGTTTGCAATTCTAACTGTATTCTTTTTAGTTCGGCTTCTAATGTCAATACATGCAACTTAACTTGTTTTTTGATTAGGGATGCTTTTTAAATCAGAATTCCTGAGTGTAGCCTTAGCTGCAGCCCACTGGATGTCTTGGGAAATGTCTGAATTGTCTAAGGAATTTGTTGTGTGGGACAGGAATTCCTGAACTTCTTGACAGAGATTCTTATTATTTAGAAGATTGCTGATGGATGGTTTATGGGAAACCATAAGTATCTTTTGTACTGGAGAAGACAGATTATTCTGCCTGGCAATTACCAGGAGTGGAGTAACCAAGTGGTCAGCTTGGAGTTGGTAGGTTGGGATGGATGAGACAGGAGTCCTGGAGCTGGGTCCAGAGTCCACAGACGGTGAGCTTGGGGAGGCCAAAGAAAGGGGAACCAGATGTGACAGGGCCAACAGGGTGCAATGAGGATCACTTTGCTTCTCAACTGCTGCACTTTCTTCAAGAAATGGGGTATATGGGGGAATGGGAAAAAAAGGCATAAAGCAGTCCCGGGGGCCAATCGTATAGAAGAGCATCGCTTGGGGACTCCCCCTGAAGTGAGATTAGGGTGAAGTAGCTGCTGCATTTGTGGTTCGTGGGAAATGCAAACAGATCGCAGCAAGGCTGACCCCGACGAAAGATCTCAGTTGCTACTTTGGGAGTGAGAGACCATTTGTGAGGTAGGAGAATGCATCTGCTCAGTTTGTCCGGAATCACACTGGAACTCCTGGGAATGTGCATTGCTATCAGAAAGCGGTTGGAGGCAATCGCCCACTGCCATACTCTCAGGGCTTCCAGACATAACGGATAGGATATGGTTCCCCCCTGTTTGTTGATGTACCAGATGACAGTGAGCTGTCATGAATGAATGAAGACTGACATCATCAGATCTTACATTTATCTGTTTCTCCCACATGTTCAATAGACTTTGTAAACCAACGTGTGCTTAAGTCCACTATCTTAGGCCGCCAATATCAACCTTTCATCTTTTGGTTTGAATTTGCCTCTCCTTAACCGTTCAATCCTGATCAACATGAGGTTCTTCCATATGTTTTCTATACTTGCAACTACATTTATGCATTTTCCACATTTCTTGCCTTCTCATCTGATCCTTCACCTTATATTCATTCTGGGTTTTTTCTGGCACATTCAGGTGCCGCCTGATTTTTACCTACTTCTGGTTTGATTTCCATTCCTGCTTGACGTGGATATGCTTCTGCTAAATTAAGCAGGGAAGTCATCTTGGAATTATTCTCCTCATGTTTCAAAACTTTCACTATGTTTGGGTCCTGTGAGGTCAACATACATGTCTGCAGTCCCACAATTGCAGATGTGTACATGTAATCAACTTCAAGGAGGCCCATACCTCCTTTGGAACAGGGAATATATAATCTTGGAATGCACTGATTTTTAAAAATCATTTGGTGAGCATGAAGCATCCTTCTTGCTTTCCTACCTAATCTATCCAACAAGTCTTGGGGCCAGTCAATCACTCCAAAACTGCAAGTTAGGACAGAAAGAACAAATTGGTTTATTGCTTGAACTTTGTTCCTAGATGTCAATGCTGTTTTCAGGATTAATTTAAGTCTTCTAAAATATTCCTTACTACATTTTATTTGCATTTGTTTATGTTTTATTGCTGATCCTTCATCAATTCCCAAATATGTATACATTCCCTCTTGCTCAAGTTCTTTTATACCACATTCTTGTCTCAGACTGATGTTTTCCTGGTGCTGCAGTTTTCCTGCTTTAAAGGATGTTTTTGCACACTTATAAAGACCAATGACATTCTTATACCATCGGAAAAAGTTGTGACAACTTGTAGTTGTGCTTTCACTTCCTCATCTGATGAGCTATACAGTTTTAAATCATTGACAAAGAGAAGATGAGAAGTCTTTACACTTAGTTTTCTAAGAGCCAAATTATAGCCATGGCCTGATCTGTTAAGTAGACAGCTTAATCAGTTAAGGGCAAGACAGAATAGCAGAGGTGACAGGGAGTCAGCCTGGAATATCTCCCTTTAGATTTTTATCCACGAAGTAATAATTTGCTCTTTATCGTGGCTTAATTGCAAAGTGGTTTGCCACTGTTTCATGGTCGCTGTAATGTAGCTGATCACTGTAGGATGTATCTTATACATATGAAGCACTCTTTTATCAATGAATGTGGGATACAACCAAATTTTTTTTGTAGTCAATCCATGCAATACTTAGATTCTTCTCCTTTTTACAGTTCTCCATTATGACTTTATTCCGCAAAAAATTATACTTTGTTCCATATAGCTTTTTTTTTATTGCCCTTTTGTTCTATTGCCATGATTGCGTTTTCTTCTAAATGAATATAAACTCTGTCGGCATCAATTCCAGTGTATAGTTTATACGTCATAAGGCAAATTATTGGACTATAATTTTTAGGGTAGCTTGCAGGTTCACTCTTAAGTAGGAGCATTGTTTTTCCTTTTGTTAGCCAGGTTGGTGTCTGTTCAGTGTGCGCAAATAAATAGTTCTTACTCACGGCTAAACCTTCATGCAAAGATGTTAATACTTTTAGCCAGAAGTTAGGTACTGCATCTGGGCCTAGTGTTTTTCAATTAGAAGCATTTCTTAACTTTGTTTCAATCTCTCTAGCTGTTACTTCATTCCATTTCATATCCTGTACCTTTGAACTTCTTATACTTTCTTTTTCTTCTTCTATCCATTTTAAAACTTTGTTATGCTCCACAGGATCTTCATAAATACTTCTCCAAAATGCATCTATTTCTTCTTTTTTGGGTGGTCTTTCAAATCTTCTTGTTTCCCAATTCTCTATAAACTTTTCTGGGGTCATCAATAAATTGTTTATTTTGTACTTCTCCTTTATATTTACCTGTGTAGCTTCTAATTTTTTCTGCCTTTTCTGATATTTTAGTTTATATGCGATACTGTATATCTCCTGATCCATTATAATACTGAGCATTGCTTTTATCATGTCTATCTTTCTGATTATTTTTGTTCATCTGTTCCATCTTCTATACTCCTCTAACAGTGACACATCTTGTCTTAATTGCTTTACAGTTTTCTCTATTTGATACTTCCATGATGGTACTCAATTTCTCCCCGTCCTTCCCTTACTACTCTGTTCTTGTGATCTTAATATGTCTATCTATTAAATCAAAAACCTCTTCTCTTGGCACATATTCTTATAAACTGAGGGCACATTTTTTGTTTTCCATTTCCTGCGGGCATTCTACAGAAAGTTCTCCAGCATCGTCCTATGGCACATTCTCTTCAATTTCATACTGTGCCATCCGTTCCTCTGTCATATGGGAACTCAATGACCTATCACTCCTCAAAATTGACAGCATCAGATTTTCCATAGTTTCCTGTTTGCCACGCAACCACAGCCAATAAGGCAAAACAATGTACCAACACACTAGTCATAGGTGACTCTATAGTCAGGCACACTGATGTCCCACTCACCAGGCTAAACAAGGAAAAGGCTACTGTCAGCTGCCTGTCAGGTGCCAGGATCTGCCACATAACCCACGCACTCAGGTCACTCCAGAACAAGTACAAATATGACTCTGTCATTGTCCATGTTGGTGTGAATGACCTGAGACATACCCCCATGAACTACATGAAAAGAGACATGAAAGAACTCTCCGATCTTGTAGCCCAGGCAGGTATGACCCTAGCCCTGAGTAGCATTCTGCCATCGCCCAGAATGGTACCGCAGTACAAGGACAAAATGATTGACTTCAACAATTGGCTGGTGTCATTCTAAGAGGATCCAGTATCTGTCTGCTTGGGACGACATGTTTGACAGACCACAATGCTTTGCCAAAGATGGCCTGCACCTGTCGCCCCTGGGATTCCGGATACTGGCTAAGGCTCTTGCCGCCCCTATAGTCCCTTTGTTAGGCAAGGTTCAAATGACAAATTCACCACCATAACAGGAACAGGCAAGCAAAAACTGAGGGCAATGCTACTCAATACTAGAAGTCTAAATCTCAAAATGCACTCACTCGAGGCACTCATTAAAATGGAGAACATCGATATCTGTGCAGTGACTGAGACCTGGTTTAAGGCTCCAGAGAGCACCCCTGCACAACCAGGCAATAACTCATACCACACTTTTTGGCCATGTAACCTGGACCGAAACACAAAAGGCAGAGGTGTGTCCATATTCATTAAGGATATCCACACCTCCAGGCTAGTTGCTCAGCATAATGCATCCGAGATTATCCAAGTGCAACTAACTCTGGGCAAAACTGCAATCCAAATTGTAGCTTGCTAGAGATCCCCCACCATGCCCCAGGATTCCCACTCCTCATTTCATGATACACTGGTGGTCCCCTGCCATAAACAAACTCTACAACAGAAGGAAGAAACTGTTGTAAAAGAGAGTAAAATCCCATGAGTGGAGGAGCTCCCTGGTCAGCCTCAGTAAGAAGCTGAGATCCCTTATAAGATCCTCTAAAGCAAGCTACAAAAACAAAATTGTGACTAATTCTAAGGACAACTACAAAAAATTCTATAGCTATGTCAAGAATCTCGATGGCAACACCCAGATCTGCTCTGAGTTACAGCACAACGGCACGAAAATGAGAGAACCAACTGATATTGCCAACATCCTGGCAGAACGGTTCAGTGCTAACTTTACCCCCCCACACCCTAAAGGGCCCACATCTATACAGGAAGAATGCAGAGTCCCTGTAATCACAACAACGCAGGTAAAAGTTGCGCTCTCTAAAGCCAAAAACACAGCATCCATGGGACCAGACAACATCCCAGGCTGCGTTTTACACGAACGTCAGAACGAACTGGCTCCCCACCTAAGCACCATGTTCAATAATAGCCTCGCATCAGGCTTTGTGCCCACTGAATGGCACAAAGCAACAGTTATCCCACTCCACAAAGGGGGAGCCACCACTGATCCCAGGAACTATCGCCCTATTAGCCTGATGAGCCTGGTCTGCAAGGACATGGAAAGTATCATCATGGAACTCATAAACAAAGATATTGGTAACCTCCAAACTCTAGATCCCACCCAGTTCGGGTTTGTGAAAGGCAGATCATGCCTCCTGAACCTGATCGACTTCTCTGAGGCAATCACCAAAGCCATAGATGAGGGTAAGGTGGTTCACACAGCCTATCTTGACCTTGCCAAGGCTTTCAAAACCATCCCCCATTCTGGAATTATAGTTAAACTCACTAAACTAGGTATAAATCCCTACGTCACAAGATGGGTTGCCAAATGGCTCACACACAGGGTTCAGTCCTGGGACTTCTCCTGTTTGGTATCTACTTCTCTGAAGTACAGGCTAACACAGAAGGCCTCTGGCTAACGAAGTTCGCAGATGACTGCAAACTAGGAGCCATAGTCAAGTCCCCAAATTATGTGGACATCCTACAGAAGGGCCTCGCTGAGACAGATGCCTGGTGTCAGAGCCATGGCCTCAAGCTCACTGACAAAAAGTGCAGTGTCTTCTCCTTTGGTAAAACCTCTGTACCCATGAACTACCACATAGGCAGCAATCTACTTAACACTGAATGTGAGATAACAGACCTTGGGACCCAGCTGGACAGTAGTCTCTCCTTTGATAGTCACATTGCCACAGTAGTCAGGAAGTCCTTCTACGTGGCACACCTCATCATAAAAAGGATTCTCATCCAGGAAAAAAGAGGTTACTGTTCCCCTCTACTCAACATTCATTAGACCCATTATAGAGTACAACGCCCCTTTTGGAATGTAGCTCACAAGATATCTGCAGCAGCTGGAAAGGCCACAGAAGTACCTCACAAAGAGGATTACTGGCCTGAAACACATGCCCTACACTGACTGTCTCAAAAAACTCCAGCTTTACTCCGTTGCATATCGCCTACTCCGAAGTGATCTCTGCCTAACATATAAAGCTATGTCAAACCCAGAGCTGCTGCACATGATACACCTAAAGAAATCCCAATCCCTCCGAGCTACACGCTCTAGGGACCTAAACCTTGTCACCACAATATACAGGACATGCTGGAGGGATAGATTCCTTTCCCAGAGACTTCCCATACTCTGGAACAGGCTACCCATCTATGTCAAGCAAAGTTCTTCATTAGCACTCCAAGAAAAATCTGGATGAGTGGATGAGAAATAAGAAATACACCCCGGGGATCACTTCTGTGTCTCTACTCGACAGTGGCACAGGAAAATAACTTTCTTGGGTGGCGTAAGCCAGGGAACCTTGTTGGCTAGGCTTACGTAGGCCCTTGGGCTGATAGCTAGTACCTACCTATGAACTTTGAGTCAGTCCTTGCATTGTCAGAGAGCAACCATAACATACAGCTAAATTTACTTTAACATACATTTACTATGTGTCCATGCATTAAGAACACTAAGAAAAGGAAATCAGAAGTACTTAACTGTGTTTAAATGCATACACACATGCTTTTGTACACATGTACTTTATATGCATGCACACATACAAAAACACACACTATATATATATGTGTGTGTGTGTGCGTGTATAATGTGTGCATACTATGAATTATTTATAATAAACAACACAGTACAGTTAAGCATTATTAATGTATACATTCTAGTAAATGCTGCTCAGTGATTTACTTGGTAACACACTGGCTATGTGTTCTACATGTAATCTTGGTCAATGTCTTTCTGTCGGTATTTTTTATTTGTACTGGCAAGTTCATTTATAGGTTCATAGGT
This sequence comes from Protopterus annectens, assembly GCF_019279795.1. Classification (NCBI taxonomy): domain Eukaryota; kingdom Metazoa; phylum Chordata; order Ceratodontiformes; family Protopteridae; genus Protopterus; species Protopterus annectens. The sequence goes on along the minus strand of NC_056725.1, from coordinate 698,159,838 downwards.
TCATACTAGGCTGTCTGCCCAAGGGCATTTATAAGCCTAGCCAGAATGTGTTTGGCTTTCACCACCCATTTTAAATTAATTTTGCTATGCCCTTTTTCGAGGTTAGTATACTGTGCCTCTGTCTAACAGTGACACAGAAGTGATACCCGGGTTAAACCTACGATCTCCCATCCACTCATCAAGATTCCTAGTCAATGAGGGACTCTGCCTAACCTGGACTGGGATTTTATTCCAGAGTGAAGGGAGCCTCTGGGTTATGAATCTGTCCCTCCAGCATGTCCTATTTATTTCAGTGCTGAGGTTCAAGTCTCTCGAGCACGTAGCTCGATGGGATTTGGATTTTCTGAGGTGCAGCATGTCCATTAATTCCAGGTTGGACATGGCTTTATACTTCAGGCACAGATCGCCCCTGAACAGGCGGTATGCCACTGAGTAGAGCTGGAGTTTCTTTAACCGGGCAGCATATGGCATCTGTTTGAGCCCTTTGATCCTCTTGGTGAGGTACTTTTGGGTCTTAGTTGCTGCAGGTGTCTGGTAAGGTACATCCCAAAAGGGGCATTGTACTCAATTATGGGCGAGATGAGTAAAGAGGCACGATGACATCCCCTGATCTAGATGTGAATCCCTTCATGATTAGGTGGGCTATATAAAATGTTTTTCTAACCACTTTGGCCACGTGGTTGTCAAATGAGAGACTGCTATCAACTTGGGTCCCCAGGTCCCCAATTACTTCTTCTGTACTTAATGGATTACCACCTATGTGGTAATGTGTGGGCACTTTGTTTTTGCCAAAGGGGATGACTATACACCTTTTGTCGTTTAGCTGGAGGCCATGGCTCTGGCACCAGTTGTCTGTTTCTATGAGGCCCTTTTGGAGGATGCTTGTGTCGGCTGGAGAGTCGATTATGGCGCCCAGTTTGCAGTCATCTGCGAACTTGGTCAGCCACAGTCCTTCCGTGTTGGCCTGTACCTCCGAGAAATATATACCGAACAAGAGAGGTCCCAGGACTGAGCCTTGTGGGACGGCACTTGTAACTGGTTTGAGGTCTGACATGGCTCCAGCAATTCTAACCATGTGGGTTCTGTCCTTGAGCCAGTTTGCAACCCATCTAGTGACATAGGGGTTTATATTTAAGCTGGTGAGCTTATCTATAATGCCCGAGTGGGGTATTGTATCGAAGGCTTTTGCGAGGTCCAGGTAGGCTGTGTGGACTACCTTCCCCTCATCAATGGCCTTGGTGACTGTTTCAAAGAAATCAACCAGGTTTAAGAGGCAGGATCTGCCCTTAACAAAGCCGAACTGGGTAGGATCCAGTGTCTGTAGGTCCCCAATATCTTTATTTATGAGGTCCCATAGCTTTGCAGACCAAGCTAGTCAGGATTATGGGGCGATAGTTTCCAGGATCCATTGAGGCACCACCTTTGTGGCGAGGGACCACTGTTGCTGTACGCCACTCTTTGGGTACATATCCTGTAGTAAGGCTGAGATTGAACAGCAGTTTTATGTTTGGGTTTAGCTCTTCTTGGAGTTCATGTAGGACGCAGCCCGGGACACTGTCTGGTCCCATTGATGCTGTGTTTTTTGCTTTGGAGAGGGCGGCTCTTACCTGAGTATCTGAGATGTCAGGGGGGCAGCACTCTGCTGGGATAGATATTTGCCCTTTTGGTGGGGAGGGGGGAGGAGAAGTTTGTGCTGAACCTGTCAGCTAGGATGTTGGAAATGTCTGTGGGTTCGGTGTATTTTTTGTCATTTTGGATTAATTCTGAGCATATCTGGGAATTCCCACCCAGGTTCCTAACATAGCTAAAGAAAGCCTTGTGATTATCCTTAGTGTCCTGTGCAATTTTTCTCTCTAAGTTGGCCTTAGACGATTTTATGAGTGCCCGTAGTTTTTTGCTAATACTGATCAGAGATGCCTTCCCTTTTTGGGATTTTGCTCTATCATTTAGTAGCTTCCTCCTTCTATTGTATAGTTTGTTTATGACTGGGGTCCACCAGACAGGACGTCTGCCTTTGGAGGATTGGGTCTTGGTTTTATTTGGGATTGCATGATCCATGCATTCCTGAAGGTGTTCATAGAATGCATTTATAAAGGATTCTGCAGTCTGGGCCGTATTTTCCACAGGCCCGGGGGCTTTGAAGGATTCCACCTCGGTTTTGAGGAGTGTGAAATTTGCTTTAGAGAAGTTTTTCACTGTGGTTTTCTGGGCAGGAGGTGGGGTCGGGATGTGAATATCCAGTGAGATTAGTTTATGGTCTGATCTTACCAGTGAGGGATACACTTCTGGTCTGGAGCACAGAGTCCCCATGTTGGTGATGATCAGGTCCAGTATGTTTTCCCCTCTTGTCAGAGTGGTAACAAGTTGTTCCATAGCATTTGAGTTTATAAATTCTAGGAACCTTTGGGCTAGGGTGTTGGAGCTAGAGTAATGCTCCCAGTCTATGTTTGGGTAGTTGAAGTCGCCCAATATAATGGTGTTTGGAGAGACCTTCATATTTTCCAGTGTTCTCAAGAAGGCCGAGTGGGGTTCCTGGGTTTGTGAGGGTGGTCTGTAGCAGGCTATACACTGGAAGGCAGTTTTACCCACTGTTAGTTGCACATGGATAGTCTCTGATGCTTCGTGCTGTGCCACCAACCTGGAGGTGTGGGTATCTTTGACGAATATTGATACTCCACCTCCTTTTGTGGTTCGGTCCAAGTTTTGGGGCCGAAAAGCATGGTATGAGGTATAACCTGGTAGTGCTGGGGTGCTCTCGGGAGCCTTGAACCAGGTTTCTGTTACTGCACAGATATCGATATTCTCCATGCTAAGGAGAGTTTCGAGTGCGTGCATCTTGAGGTTTAGACTTCATGCGTTGAGTAGCATTACTCTTAGTTTCTTATCCCTTGTGATACCTATGGAGGTGGGTTTGTCTTTTGAGCCTTGCCTAAAAAAGGCACTATGGGGGTAGCAAGAGCCTTTGCCAATACCCAAAAGCCCAGGGGTGACAGGTGCAAGCCATCCCTAGCGAAGCATCATGGCTTGTTGAGCATGTCATCCCAGGCTGACACGCATTGGATCCCCTTTGAATGACACCAATACTTAAGCCAATTGTTGAAATTGATCATCTTGTCTTCATATTGTGGCATCATTCTTGGTGCGGGTAAGATGCTACTCAAGGTCAGGGTCATACCAGCCTGGGCCACATGCTCAGAGAGCTCCTCTATGTCCCTTTTCATGTAGTCCAGGGAGGTACGTCTCAGGTCATTCACACCAGCATGGACAGTGACCGAGACATATTTGTACTTGCCTTGGGGTGACCTGAGTGCTTGTGTTATGTGGCGGAGCCTAGCGCCCGACAGGCAGCTCACCGTGACCTTCTCCTTGTTCAGCTTGGTGAGCGGGACGTCAGTGTGCCTGACGATAGTCACCTATTACAAGTGTATCAGGTGTGTTGTTTAGCCTTAAGGGCTGTGACTGTTTGGCACACTGGCTTTGTAAGCTATGTGTTGCACGTGTTTTGTTTTGTGGTAGTGGTTGCTTGGGTGTCTGCTTTGGAGGTCTCTGCTGCTTAGGCAGATTTTTATTTAGAGCCTCCGAGTATGTTTTTGTGTGTTTATGTGTTTGCTGTCATGGTAGGTCTATGTAAGACTGGAATTGCAGTGAGTGTGGTTTCCTTCTCCTCCCGACTGGTTACGCCAGTACTGAGTTGAGAGAGCTTAGCCTCCAGTTTGGCTATATGGATGCATCTCTCACATGTGTTGGAATTTGTTGGGAGGAGGAGAGGGTTGTCTGTGTACATGAGGCAGTTGTAACATTGCCTCAAGATTCCCAGATTCACCAGCTGGACCGGAGAGGAGATTGACAACTGACCTTTGGACATGCTAGAATAGTATTGGGAATTCCTTTATAATTGAAAAAAAGGGCCAATGGGGAACAAGTTACTCAAGGGGAGTTTGTGAGGGTGTAGTGCTTTTAATTTTTTAGTGCTGACTTATATAATTGCTTTAGTGAGCAAGTGCCAGGTAACTTAAATGCAATGTGTTACAGGTAACTTAAATGCAAAAACGACAAACAGTAACTTTCTTTTATGTGAAACAAGGAAATAAGTACAGTAAGCAATGTAGATATCACTAGGGATCCACAGAAGTGCTGAAAAGCCGTGTTTTAGGTGGTATTAGCGTTTCAGGGAAATAACAAGCATACAAACAAAGCTAGATTCAGCAGGCCTGGATCTAGTCTATGCTACATCAAACAAGGTGTACCAATTTCAGTAAGAAACAGTTCAAATATGCAGGCACTATAAGCCTTTAACCAGAAATTCCCAGCTCAGAAGGGCAGAGTCCAGCCTCTCCTCCCACAAGAGTGCAGACCACGAACCTTCTTAATGTAAAATAACTGGCCTGAAGCCCAAGTGCTTAAACCAGAACTAATACACTTTTAGAATAACAGACACTGAGCCCTCAATCAGCAGTTCCCAACTTAGAAGGATGTAAGCTACCTGTCCTGCCACCACAGTGCAGGCCACAAACCTTCCTAATGTAAAACAACTGGTCTGAAGCCCAGTGCTTAATCCAAAAGTCTTAGAATGATAGATACACTTCAATCAAGTTACTACCAAGCAGTAGTAAATACAACTGAATACTTTAAAGAATGCCTGGATTAGTGCTCAAGTTATACAAACAAAGCTAGATTCAGCAGGCCTGGATCTAGTCTATGCTACAGCAAACAAGGTGTACTAATTTCAGTAAGAAGCAGTTCAAATATGCAGGCACTATAAGCCTTTAACCAGAAATACCCAGCTCAGAAGGGTAGAGTCCAGCCTCTCCTCCCACAAGAGTGCAGACCACGAACCCTTTTAATGTAATAACTGTTATTATCTTTGCCAGTGTAGCTTATGTTGTGGCTGAAAAGGGTCCTGAGACCAGTTCACTTTCCTGGTTACCAAAGTATAAATAAACATGAAATAGAAAAAAGGAAGGGGTAACATGACAGAAATAATTTAGAAACTAGTAAAGCACATTTTAAGTCTGCATCACTCACGAGAGAGAAAAATCCTCCCACTGAAGTCATTGGTAAGTAGCAGACAGACTAAGTTTACAGTCCTACTGCTTGTCACTTGTAAACGTACAGCAAGGATTATTTACTGTAGTGAGAGTTTTCACACCTCAGCATGAGAGTATGGGGGAGGGTCTATCAAGTCTGTTAGGACTACAAAAGGCTCATTTTACAAAAAAAAAACTGCTTTTTATCTGCTTTCTTTTGCTGCAAGTAGCTAACAGCTATTAATAGCAAAGAACAAGCTCTGGCAGACAGATAAATGAGGCTTAGTCAGGTAAACAGAGAAGTAGCTCTTTTACAGAAGGTGTGTTTACATGACAGTGCTTCACAGTCCTGCCATTATATTTTAATGGCACGAGAAAACAGCACCACTTCCTTATGTCTGGCATGAGTCATATAAAGAGGACTTGAAATGTATTCTGGGAAGAAGGAAGGAAAGCAAGAAAATCAGATCACATTACCAAGGCAGGCCCCATCATCTGCCATTTTGAGAGAAACAATTAAAATTGTAAAAGAAGCACTTGGAGTGATTTTGAGGCATTAAAATAGCTCAAAAACAAAGATACAATGAAAAAATATGTTTTTTGAGTTCTAAGGTGGAGTTTTCCTTTAAGGTTTAGCCTTCAAGAAACCAGTGTTTTTCTTTTATTGCCCTATCATCAGCTTTCCTCCATGGAAAAGTAGAAAAAAGAAAAAGAAAGAAAGAAAGAAAGAAAAATGTAGTCCTCTGTTGCAGTCTGAAAGACCTGCTGAAACATTTATTGCTAAAGAAAAACTTTCATTATATTTGGTGTTCTCATATTTACTTGTTTCACTTTAAAATTGGTTATTAGATTAAGCCAAGAGTCCTAATCTACAGATTCACCTATGCAAAAGTAAGAGAAAAAAATATCACTCTACATATACTATGACCTGTGTACTTTTACACCCCATCCCCCACCCCAAAAACCCAAGATTACAGCCTATTAAACTAAACATGCGTTTGTCTAGCTTTTCTTCTCTTTTTTGCACTGTAATGCCTACATTTCTAATTATCATAAATAAAGAAAGAGAGGTGAGAGAAGGGGAAAAAAGCATCTGCTTACTTTAATAACTTTATCACATGCAAGAACAACTAAAAATACTTACTATAGTATACACAATTGATATTGTAAAGGTTTCACAGAAATACTGTCAAGAAAATACATTTGTACTTCTACTTCCCACCCCCTCAGAGTC